>NW_025536081.1:0-52500 GCF_020615455.1 Coregonus clupeaformis | reverse complement strand
AGAGAAGGGTGACACTCTACTGTGAGAGAAGGGAGTGGAGGAGGAAGGAGGAGAGGCGAGGAGAGAGGGATAAAAGTGTGTTCCAGAGAGAAGGGTGACACTCTACTGTGAGAGAAGGGAGTGGAGGAGGAAGGAGGAGAGGCGAGGAGAGAGGGATAAAGGGGTGTTCCAGAGAGAAGGGTGACACTCTACTGTGAGAGAAGGGAGTGGAGGAGGAAGGAGGAGAGGCGTAGGGAGAGAGGGATAAAAGTGTGTTCCAGAGAGAAGGGTGACACTCTACTGTGAGAGAAGGGAGTGGAGGAGGAAGGAGGAGAGGCGAGGGAGAGAGGGATAAAAGTGTGTTCCAGAGAGAAGGGTGACACTCTAGTGAGAGAAGGGAGTGGAGGAGGAAGGAGGAGAGGCGAGAGAGAGGGATAAAGGGTGTGTTCCAGAGAGAAGGGTGACACTCTACTGTGAGAGAAGGGAGGGAGGAGGAAGGAGGAGAGGCGAGGGAGAGAGGGATAAAGGGGTGTTCCAGAGAGAAGGGTGACACTCTACTGTGAGAGAAGGGAGTGGAGGAGGAAGGAGGAGAGGCGAGGGAGAGAGGGATAAAAGTGTGTTCCAGAGAGAAGGGTGACACTCTACCGTGAGAGAAGGGAGTGGAGGAGGAAGGAGGAGAGAGCGAGGAGAGAGGGATAAAGGGGTGTTCCAGGAGAGAAGGTGACACTCTACTGTGAGAGAAGGGAGTGGAGGAGGAAGGAGGAGAGGCGAGGGAGAGAGGGATAAAAGTGTGTTCCAGAGAGAAGGGTGACACTCTACTGTGAGAGAAGGGAGTGGAGGAGGAAGGAGGAGAGGCGAGGGAGAGAGGGATAAAGGGGTGTTCCAGAGAGAAGGGTGACACTCTACTGTGAGAAAGGAGAGGAGGAAGGAGGAGAGGCGAGGGAGAGAGGGATAAAAGTGTGTTCCAGAGAGAAGGGTGACACTCTACTGTGAGAGAAGGGAGTGGAGGAGGAAGGAGGAGAGGCGAGGGAGAGAGGGATAAAAGTGTGTTCCAGAGAGAAGGGTGACACTCTACTGTGAGAGAAGGGAGTGGAGGAGGAAGGAGGAGAGGCGAGGGAGAGAGGGATAAAGGGTGTTCCAGAGAGAAGGGTGACACTTACTGTGAGAGAAGGGAGTGGAGGAGGAAGGAGGAGAGGCGAGGAGAGAGGGATAAAAGTGTGTTCCAGAGAGAAGGGGACACCTCTACTGTGAGAGAAGGGAGTGGAGGAGGAAGGAGGAGAGGCGAGGGAGAGAGGGATAAAGGGGTGTTCCAGAGAGAAGGTGACACTCTACTGTGAGAGAAGGGAGTGGAGGAGGAAGGAGGAGAGGCGAGGGAGAGAGGGATAAAAGTGTGTTCCAGAGAGAAGGGTGACACTCTACTGTGAGAAGGGAGTGGAGGAGGAAGGAGGAGAGGCGAGGGAGAGAGGGATAAAGGGGTGTTCCAGAGAGAAGGGTGACACTCTACTGTGAGAGAAGGGAGTGGAGGAGGAAGGAGGAGAGGCGAGGGAGAGAGGATAAAAGTGTGTTCCAGAGAGAAGGGTGACACTCTACTGTGAGAGAAGGGAGTGGAGGAGGAAGGAGGAGAGGCGAGGGAGAGAGGGATAAAAGTGTGTTCCAGAGAGAAGGGTGACACTCTACTGTGAGAGAAGGGAGGGAGAGGAAGGAGGAGAGGCGAGGGAGAGAGGGATAAAGGGGTGTTCCAGAGAGAAGGGGTGACACTCTACTGTGAGAGAAGGGAGTGGAGGAGAAGGAGGAGAGGCGAGGGAGAGAGGGATAAAAGTGTGTTCCAGAGAGAAGGGTGACACTCTAGTGAGAGAGAGGGAGTGGAGGAGGAAGGAGGAGAGGCGAGGGAGAGAGGGATAAAAGTGGTGTTCCAGAGAGAAGGTGACACTCTACGTGAGAGAAGGGAGTGGAGGAGGAAGGAGGAGAGGCGAGAGAGAGGGATAAAAGGGGTGTTCCAGAGAGAAGGTGACACTCTACGTGAGAGAAGGGAGTGGAGGAGGAAGGGGAGAGGCGAGGGAGAGAGGGATAAAGGGGTGTTCCAGAGAGAAGGGTGACACTCTACTGTGAGAGAAGGGAGTGGAGGAGGAAGGAGGGAGAGAGGCGAGGGAGAGAGGGATAAAAGTGTGTTCCAGAGAGAAGGGTGACACTCTACTGTGAGAGAAGGGAGTGGAGGAGGGGAAGGAGGAGAGCGAGGGAGAGAGGGATAAAGGGGTGTTCCAGAGAGAAGGGTGACACTCTACTGTGAGAGAAGGGAGTGGAGGAGGAAGGAGGAGAGGCGAGGGAGAGAGGGATAAAGGGGTGTTCCAGAGAGAAGGGTGACACTCTACTGTGAGAGAAGGAGTGGAGGAGGAAGGAGGAGAGGCGAGGGAGAGAGGGATAAAGGTGTGTTCCAGAGAGAAGGGTGACACTCTACTGTGAGAGAAGGGAGGAGGAGGAAGGAGGAGAGGCGAGGGAGAGAGGGATAAAGGTGTGTTCCAGAGAGAAGGGTGACACTCTACTGTGAGAGAAGGGAGTGGAGGAGGAAGGAGGAGAGGCGAGGAGAGAGGGATAAAGGGGTGTTCCAGAGAGAAGGGTGACACTCTACTGTGAGAGAAGGGAGTGGAGGAGGAAGGAGGAGAGGCGAGGGAGAGAGGGATAAAGGGTGTTCCAGAGAGAAGGGTGACACTCTACTGTGAGAGAAGGGAGTGGAGGAGGAAGGAGGAGAGGCGAGGAGAGAGGGATAAAAGTGTGTTCCAGAGAGAAGGGTGACACTTACTGTGAGAGAAGGGAGTGGAGGAGGAAGGAGGAGAGGCGAGGAGAGAGGGATAAAAGTGTGTCTCCAGAGAGAAGGGTGACACTCTACTGTGAGAGAAGGAGTGGAGGAGGAAGGAGGAGAGGCGAGGGAGAGAGGGATAAAGGGTGTTCCAGAGAGAAGGGTGACACTCTACTGTGAGAGAAGGAGTGGAGGAGGAAGGAGGAGAGAGCGAGGGAGAGAGGGATAAAAGTGTGTGAGAGAAGGGTGACACTCTACTGTGAGAGAAGGAGTGGAGGAGGAAGGAGGAGAGGCGAGGGAGAGAGAGGATAAAGGGGTGTTCCAGAGAGAAGGGTGACACTCTACTGTGAGAGAAGGGAGTGGAGGAGGAAGGAGGAGAGGCGAGGGAGAGAGGGATAAAGGGGTGTTCCAGAGAGAAGGGCGACACCTACTGTAGAGAAGGAGTGGAGGAGGAAGGAGGAGAGGCGAGGGAGAGAGGGATAAAAGTGTGTTTCCAGAGAGAAGGGTGACACTCTACTGTGAGAGAAGGGAGTGGAGGAGGAAGGAGGAGAGGCGAGGAGAGAGGGATAAAAGGGTGTTCCAGAGAGAAGGGTGACACTCTACTGTGAGAGAAGGGAGTGGAGGAGAAGGAGGAGAGGCGAGGGAGAGAGGGATAAAGGGTGTTCCAGAGAGAAGGGTGACACTCTACTGTGAGAGAAGGGGAGTGGAGGAGGAAGGAGGAGGCGAGGGAGAGAGGGATAAAAGTGTGTTCCAGAGAGAAGGGTGACACTCTACTGTGAGAGAAGGAGTGGAGGAGGAAGGAGGAGAGGCGAGGGAGAGAGGGATAAAGGGGTGTTCCAGAGAGAAGGTGACACTCTACTGTGAGAGAAGGGAGTGGAGGAGGAAGGAGGAGAGGCGAGGAGAGAGGGATAAAGGGGTGTTCCAGAGAGAAGGGTGACACTCTACTGTGAGAGAAGGGAGTGGAGGAGGAAGGAGGAGAGGCGAGGGAGAGAGGGATAAAGGTGTGTTCCAGAGAGAAGGGTGACACTCTACTGTGAGAGAAGGAGTGGAGGAGGAAGGAGGAGAGGCGAGGGAGAGAGGGATAAAGGTGTGTTCCAGAGAGAAGGGTGACACTCTACTGTGAGAGAAGGGAGTGGAGGAGGAAGGAGGAGAGGCGAGGGAGAGAGGGATAAAGGGGTGTTCCAGAGAGAAGGGTGACACTCTACTGTGAGAGAAGGGAGTGGAGGAGGAAGGAGGAGAGGCGAGGGAGAGAGATAAAGGTGTTCCAGAGAGAAGGGTGACACTACTGTGAGAGAAGGGAGGAGGAGGAAGGAGGAGAGGCGAGGGAGAGAGGGATAAAAGTGTGTTCCAGAGAGAAGGGTGACACTCTACTGTGAGAGAAGGGAGTGGAGGAGGAAGGAGGAGAGGCGAGGGAGAGAGGGATAAAAGTGTGTTCCAGAGAGAAGGGTGACACTCTACTGTGAGAGAAGGGAGTGGAGGAGGAAGGAGGAGAGGCGAGGGAGAGAGGGATAAAGGGTGTTCCAGAGAGAAGGGTGACACTCCGTGAGAGAAGGGAGTGGAGGAGGAAGGAGGAGAGGCGAGGGAGAGAGGGATAAAAGTGTGTTCCAGAGAGAAGGGTGACACTCTACTGTGAGAGAAGGGAGTGGAGGAGGAAGGAGGAGAGGCGAGGAGAGAGGGATAAAGGGGTGTTCCAGAGAGAAGGGTGACACTCTACTGTGAGAGAAGGGAGTGGAGGAGGAAGGAGGAGAGAGCGAGGGAGAGAGGGATAAAGGGGTGTTCCAGAGAGAAGGTGACACTCTACTGTGAGAAAGGAGTGGAGGAGGAAGGAGGAGAGGCGAGGGAGAGAGGGATAAAGGGTGTTCCAGAGAGAAGGGTGACACTCTACTGTGAGAGAAGGGAGGAGGAGGAAGGAGGAGAGGCGAGGGAGAGAGGGATAAAAGGGTGTTCCAGAGAGAAGGGTGACACTCTACTGTGAGAGAAGGGAGTGGAGGAGGAAGGAGGAGAGGCGAGGGAGAGAGGGATAAAGGGGTGTTCCAGAGAGAAGGGGACACTCTACTGTGAGAGAAGGGAGTGGAGGAGGAAGGAGGAGAGCGAGGAGAGAGGGATAAAGGTGTGTTCCAGAGAGAAGGGTGACACTCTACTGTGAGAGAAGGGAGTGGAGGAGGAAGGGAGGAGAGGCGAGGGAGAGAGGGATAAAGGTGTGTTCCAGAGAGAAGGGTGACACTCTACTGTGAGAGAAGGAGTGGAGGAGGAAGGAGGAGAGGCGAGGGAGAGAGGGATAAAAGGGTGTTCCAGAGAGAAGGGTGACACTCTACTGTGAGAGAGAAGGGAGTGGAGGAGGAAGGAGGAGAGGCGAGGAGAGAGGGATAGTGTGTTCCAGAGAGAAGGGTGACACTCTACTGTGAGAGAAGGGAGTGGAGGGAGGAAGGAGGAGAGGCGAGGAGAGAGGGATAAAGGGGTGTTCCAGAGAGAAGGGTGACACTCTACTGTGAGAGAAGGGAGGGAGGAGGAAGGAGGAGAGGCGAGGGAGAGAGGGATAAAGGGGTGTTCCAGAGAGAAGGGTGACACTCTACTGTGAGAGAAGGGAGTGGAGGAGGAAGGAGGAGAGGCGAGGGAGAGAGGGATAAAGGGGTGTTCCAGAGAGAAGGGTGACACTCTACTGTGAGAGAAGGGAGTGGAGGAGGAAGGAGGAGAGGCGAGGGAGAGAGGGATAAAGGGGTGTTCCAGAGAGAAGGGTGACACTCACTGTGAGAGAAGGGAGTGGAGGAGGAAGGAGGAGAGGCGAGGGAGAGAGGGACAAAAGTGTTCTAGAGGAGAAGGGGTGACACTCTACTGTGAGAGAAGGGAGTGGAGGAGGAAGGAGGAGAGGCGAGGGAGAGAGGGATAAAGGGGTGTTCCAGAGAGAAGGGTGACACTCTACTGTGAGAGAAGGGAGTGGAGGAGGAAGGAGGAGAGGCGAGGGAGAGAGGGATAAAGGGGGTGTTCCAGAGAGAAGGGTGACCTCTACTGTGAGAGAAGGGAGTGGAGGAGGAAGGAGGAGAGGCGAGGGAGAGAGGGATAAAGGGGTGTTCCAGAGAGAAGGGTGACACTCTACTGTGAGAGAAGGAGTGGAGGAGGAAGGAGGAGAGGCGAGGGAGAGAGGGATAAAAGTGTGTTCCAGAGAGAAGGGTGACACTCTACTGTGAGAGAAGGGAGTGGAGGAGGAAGGAGGAGAGGCGAGAGAGAGGGATAAAGGGGTGTTCCAGAGAGAAGGGTGACACTCTACTGTGAGAGAAGGGAGTGGAGGAGGAAGGAGGAGAGGCGAGGGAGAGAGGGATAAAGTGTGTTCCAGAGAGAAGGGTGACACTCTACTGTGAGAGAAGGAGTGGAGGAGGAAGGAGGAGAGGCGAGGGAGAGAGGGATAAAGGGGTGTTCCAGAGAGAAGGGTGACACTCTACTGTGAGAGAAGGGAGGGAGGAGGAAGGAGGAGAGGCGAGGGAGAGAGGGATAAAGGTGTTCCAGAGAGAAGGGTGACACTCTACTGTGAGAGAAGGAGTGGAGGAGGAAGGAGGAGAGGCGAGGGAGAGAGGGATAAAGGGGTGTTCCAGAGAGAAGGGTGACACTCTACTGTGAGAGAAGGGAGGAGGAGGAAGGAGGAGAGGCGAGGGAGAGAGGGATAAAAGTGTGTTCCAGAGAGAAGGGTGACACTCTACTGTGAGAGAAGGAGTGGAGGAGGAAGGAGGAGAGGCGAGGGAGAGAGGGATAAAGGGTGTTCCAGAGAGAAGGGTGACACTCTACTGTGAGAGAAGGGAGGAGGAGGAAGGAGGAGAGGCGAGGGAGAGAGGGATAAAAGTGTGTTCCAGAGAGAAGGGTGACACTCTACTGTGAGAGAAGGGGAGTGGAGGAGGAAGGAGGAAGCGAGGGAGAGAGGGATAAAGGGGTGTTCCAGAGAGAAGGGTGACACTCTACTGTGAGAGAAGGGAGTGGAGGAGGAAGGAGGAGAGGCGAGGAGAGAGAGGATAAAAGTGTGTTCCAGAGAGAAGGGTGACACTCTACTGTGAGAGAAGGGAGTGGAGGAGGAAGGAGGAGAGGCGAGGGAGAGAGGGATAAAAGTGTGTTCCAGAGAGAAGGGTGACACTCTACTGTGAGAGAAGGGAGAGGAGGAGGAAGGAGGAGAGGCGAGGAGAGAGGGATAAAAGTGTGTCTCCAGAGAGAAGGGTGACACTCTACTGTGAGAGAAGGGAGTGGAGGAGGAAGGAGAGAGGCGAGGGAGAGAGGGATAAAGGGGTGTTCCAGAGAGAAGGGTGACACTCTACTGTGAGAGAAGGGAGTGGAGGAGGAAGGAGGAGAGGCGAGGGAGAGAGGGATAAAGGGGTGTTCCAGAGAGAAGGGTGACACTCTACTGTGAGAGAAGGGAGTGGAGGAGGAAGGAGGAGAGGCGAGGGAGAGAGGGATAAAAGTGTGTTCCAGAGAGAAGGGTGACACTCTACTGTGAGAGAAGGAGTGGAGGAGGAAGGAGGAGAGGCGAGGAGAGAGGGATAAAGGGGTGTTCCAGAGAGAAGGGTGACACTCTACTGTGAGAGAAGGGAGTGGAGGAGGAAGGAGGAGAGGCGAGGGAGAGAGGGATAAAGTGTGTTCCAGAGAGAAGGGTGACACTCTACTGTGAGAGAAGGGAGTGGAGGAGGAAGGAGGAGAGGCGAGGGAGAGAGGGATAAAAGTGTGTTCCAGAGAGAAGGGTGACACTCTACTGTGAGAGAAGGGAGTGGAGGAGGAAGGAGGAGAGGCGAGGGAGAGAGGGATAAAAGTGTGTTCCAGAGAGAAGGGTGACACTCTACTGTGAGAGAAGGGAGTGGAGGAGGAAGGAGGAGAGGCGAGGGAGAGAGGGATAAAAGTGTGTTCCAGAGAGAAGGGTGACACTCTACTGTGAGAGAAGGGAGTGGAGGAGGAAGGAGGAGAGGCGAGGGAGAGAGGGATAAAGGGGTGTTCCAGAGAGAAGGGTGACACTCTACTGTGAGAGAAGGGAGTGGAGGAGGAAGGAGGAGAGGCGAGGGAGAGAGGGATAAAGGGGTGTTCCAGAGAGAAGGGTGACACTCTACTGTGAGAGAAGGAGTGGAGGAGGAAGGAGGAGAGGCGAGGGAGAGAGGGATAAAAGTGTGTTCCAGAGAGAAGGTGACACTCTACTGTGAGAGAAGGAGTGGAGGAGGAAGAGGAGAGGCGAGGGAGAGAGGGATAAAAGTGTGTTCCAGAGAGAAGGGTGACACTCTACTGTGAGAGAAGGGGAGTGGAGGAGGAAGGAGGAGAGGCGAGGAGAGAGGGATAAAGGGTGTTCCAGAGAGAAGGGTGACACTCTACTGTGAGAGAAGGGAGTGGAGGAGGAAGGAGGAGAGGCGAGGGAGAGAGGGATAAAAGTGTGTTCCAGAGAGAAGGGTGACACTCTACTGAGAGAGAAGGAGAGGAGGAGGAAGGAGGAGAGGCGAGGGAGAGAGGGATAAAAGTGTGTTCCAGAGAGAAGGGTGACACTCTACTGTGAGAGAAGGGAGTGGAGGAGGAAGGAGGAGAGGCGAGGGAGAGAGGGATAAAGGGGTGTTCCAGAGAGAAGGGTGACACTCTACTGTGAGAGAAGGGAGTGGAGGAGGAAGGAGGAGAGGCAAGGAGAGAGGGATAAAAGTGTGTTCCAGAGAGAAGGGTGACACTCTACTGTGAGAGAAGGGAGTGGAGGAGGAAGGAGGAGAGGCGAGGGAGAGAGGGATAAAAGTGTGTTCCAGAGAGAAGGGTGACACTCTACTGTGAGAGAAGGGGAGTGGAGGAGGAAGGAGGAGAGGCGAGGGAGAGAGGGATAAAGGGGTGTTCCAGAGAGAAGGGTGACACTCTACCGGAGAGAAGGGAGTGGAGGAGGAAGGAGGAGAGGCGAGGGAGAGAGGGATAAAGGGGTGTTCCAGAGAGAAGGGTGACACTCACTGTGAGAGAAGGGAGTGGAGGAGGAAGGAGGAGAGAGGCGAGGAGAGAGAGGGATAAAAGTGTGTTCCAGAGAGAAGGGTGACACTCTACTGTGAGAGAAGGGAGTGGAGGAGGAAGGAGGAGAGGCGAGGGAGAGAGGGATAAAAGTGTGTTCCAGAGAGAAGGGTGACACTCTACTGTGAGAGAAGGGAGTGGAGGAGGAAGGAGGAGAGGCGAGGGAGAGAGGGATAAAAGTGTGTTCCAGAGAGAAGGGTGACACTCTACTGTGAGAGAAGGGAGTGGAGGAGGAAGGAGGAGAGGCGAGGGAGAGAGGGATAAAGGGGTGTTCCAGAGAGAAGGGTGACACTCTACTGTGAGAGAAGGGAGTGGAGGAGGAAGGAGGAGAGGCGAGGGAGAGAGGGATAAAATGTGTTCCAGAGAGAAGGGTGACACCTACTGTGAGAGAAGGGAGGAGGAGGAAGGAGGAGAGGCGAGGGAGAGAGGGATAAAGGGGTGTTCCAGAGAGAAGGGTGACACTCTACTGTGAGAGAAGGGAGTGGGAGGAGGAAGGAGGAGAGGCGAGGGAGAGAGGGATAAAAGTGTGTTCCAGAGAGAAGGGTGACACTCTACTGTGAGAGAAGGGAGTGGAGGAGGAAGGAGGAGAGGCGAGGGAGAGAGGGATAAAAGTGTGTTCCAGAGAGAAGGGTGACACTCTACTGTGAGAGAAGGGAGTGGAGGAGGAAGGAGGAGAGGCGAGGGAGAGAGGGATAAAAGTGTGTTCCAGAGAGAAGGGTGACACTCTACTGTGAGAGAAGGGAGTGGAGGAGGAAGGAGGAGAGGCGAGGGAGAGAGGGATAAAGGGGTGTTCCAGAGAGAAGGGTGACACTCTACTGTGAGAGAAGGGGAGTGGAGGAGGAAGGAGGAGAGGCGAGGAGAGAGGGATAAAAGTGTGTTCCAGAGAGAAGGGTGACACTCTACTGAGAGAGAAGGGAGTGGAGGAGGAAGGAGGAGAGGCGAGGAGAGAGGGATAAAGGGGTGTTCCAGAGAGAAGGGTGACACTCTACTGTGAGAGAAGGGAGTGGAGGAGGAAGGAGGAGAGGCGAGGAGAGAGAGGGATAAAAGTGTGTTCCAGAGAGAAGGGTGACACTCTACTGTGAGAGAAGGGAGTGGAGGAGGAAGGAGGAGAGGCGAGGAGAGAGGGATAAAGGGGTGTTCCAGAGAGAAGGGTGACACTCTACTGTGAGAGAAGGGAGTGGAGGAGGAAGGAGGAGAGGCGAGGGAGAGAGGGATAAAAGTGTGTTCCAGAGAGAAGGGTGACACTCTACTGTGAGAGAAGGGAGTGGAGGAGGAAGGAGGAGAGGCGAGGGAGAGAGGGATAAAAGTGTTCCAGAGAGAAGGGTGACACTCTACTGTGAGAGAAGGGAGTGGAGGAGGAAGGAGGAGAGGCGAGGAGAGAGGGATAAAGGGTGTTCCAGAGAGAAGGGTGACACTCTACTGTGAGAGAAGGGAGTGGAGGAGGAAGGAGGAGAGGCGAGGGAGAGAGGGATAAAGGGGGTGTTCCAGAGAGAAGGGTGACACTCTACTGTGAGAGAAGGGAGTGGAGGAGGAAGGAGGAGAGACGAGGAGAGAGGGATAAAGTGTGTTCCAGAGAGAAGGGTGACACTCTACTGTGAGAGAAGGGAGTGGAGGAGGAAGGAGGAGAGGCGAGGGAGAGAGGGATAAAAGTGTGTTCCAGAGAGAAGGGTGACACTCTACTGTGAGAGAAGGGAGGAGGAGGAAGGAGGAGAGGCGAGGGAGAGAGGGATAAAGGGGTGTTCCAGAGAGAAGGGTGACACTCTACTGTGAGAGAAGGGAGTGGAGGAGGAAGGAGGAGAGGCGAGGGAGAGAGGGATAAAAGTGTGTTCCAGAGAGAAGGGTGACACTCTACTGTGAGAGAAGGGAGTGGAGGAGGAAGGAGGAGAGCGAGGGAGAGAGGGATAAAGGGGGTGTTCCAGAGAGAAGGGTGACACTCTACTGTGAGAGAAGGAGTGGAGGAGGAAGGAGGAGAGGCGAGGGAAGAGGGATAAAAGTGTGTTCCAGAGAGAAGGGTGACACTCTACTGTGAGAGAAGGGAGTGGAGGAGGAAGGAGGAGAGGCGAGGAGAGAGGGATAAAGGGGTGTTCCAGAGAGAAGGGTGACACTCTACTGTGAGAGAAGGGGAGTGGAGGAGGAAGGAGGAGAGGAGGGAGAGAGGGATAAAGGGGTGTTCCAGAGAGAAGGGTGACACTCTACTGTGAGAGAAGGGAGTGGAGGAGGAAGGAGGAGAGGCGAGGAGAGAGGGATAAAGGGGTGTTCCAGAGAGAAGGGTGACACTCTACTGTGAGAGAAGGGAGTGGAGGAGGAAGGAGGAGAGGCGAGGGAGAGAGGGATAAAGGTGTGTTCCAGAGAGAAGGGTGACACTCTACTGTGAGAAGAAGGAGTGGAGGAGGAAGGAGGAGAGGCGAGGGAGAGAGGGATAAAGGGGTGTTCCAGAGAGAAGGGTGACACTCTACTGTGAGAGAGAAGGGAGTGGAGGAGGAAGGAGGAGAGGCGAGGGAGAGAGGGATAAAAGTGTGTTCCAGAGAGAAGGGTGACACTCACTGTAGAGAGAAGGGAGTGGAGGAGGAAGGAGGAGAGACGAGGGAGAGAGGGATAAAAAGTGTGTTCCAGAGAGAAGGGTGACACTCTACTGTGAGAGAAGGGAGTGGAGGAGGAAGGAGGAGAGGCGAGGGAGAGAGGGATAAAAGTGTGTTCCAGAGAGAAGGGTGACACTCTACTGTGAGAGAAGGGAGTGGAGGAGGAAGGAGGAGAGGCGAGAGAGAGGGATAAAGGGGTGTTCCAGAGAGAAGGGTGACACTCTACTGTGAGAGAAGGGAGTGGAGGAGGAAGGAGGAGAGGCGAGGGAGAGAGGGATAAAGGGGTGTTCCAGAGAGAAGGTGACACTCTACTGTGAGAGAAGGGAGTGGAGGAGGAAGGAGGAGAGGCGAGGAGAGAGGGATAAAAGTGTGTTCCAGAGAGAAGGGTGACACTCTACTGTAGAGAAGGAGTGGAGGAGGAAGGAGGAGAGGCGAGGAGAGAGGGATAAAAGGGTGTTCCAGAGAGAAGGGTGACACTCTACTGTGAGAGAAGGGAGTGGAGGAGGAAGGAGGAGAGGCGAGGGAGAGAGGGATAAAAGGGTGTTCCAGAGAGAAGGGTGACACTCTACTGTGAGAGAAGGAGTGGAGGAGGAAGGAGGAGAGGCGAGGGAGAGAGGGATAAAAGTGTGTTCCAGAGAGAAGGGTGACACTCTACTGTGAGAGAAGGGAGTGGAGGAGGAAGGAGGAGAGGCGAGGGAGAGAGGGATAAAGGGGTGTCTCCAGAGAGAAGGGTGACACTCTACTGTGAGAGAAGGGAGTGGAGGAGGAAGGAGGAGAGGCGAGGGAGAGAGGGATAAAGGGTGTTCCAGAGAGAAGGGTGACACTCTCACTGTGAGAGAAGGGTGGAGGAGGAAGGAGGAGAGGCGAGGAGAGAGGGATAAAGGTGTGTTCCAGAGAGAAGGGTGACACTCTACTGTGAGAGAAGGAGTGGAGGAGGAAGGAGGAGAGGCGAGGGAGAGAGGGATAAAGGTGTGTTCCAGAGAGAAGGGTGACACTCTACTGTGAGAGAAGGAGTGGAGGAGGAAGGAGGAGAGGCGAGGGAGAGAGGGATAAAGGGGGTGTTCCAGAGAGAAGGGTGACACTCTACTGTGAGAGAAGAGGGAGGAGGAAGGAGGAGAGGCGAGGGAGAGAGGGATAAAGGGGTGTTCCAGAGAGAAGGGTGACACTCTACTGTGAGAGAAGGGAGTGGAGGAGGAAGGAGGAGAGGCGAGGGAGAGAGGGATAAAGGGTGTTCCAGAGAGAAGGGTGACACTCTACTGTGAGAGAAGGGAGTGGAGGAGGAAGGAGGAGAGGCGAGGGAGAGAGGGATAAAGGGGTGTTCCAGAGAGAAGGGTGACACTCTACTGTGAGAGAAGGGAGTGGAGGAGGAAGGAGGAGAGGCGAGGGAGAGAGGGATAAAGGGGTGTGATGAAGCTAGCCACATTCCAGCCTGAGGAATGTCAGAGTCTGACGTCTAAAATACCTGATTACTGCTAGAGTCACTCTTCTCCTGGCAGGACCTCTAAAATACCTGATTACTGCTAGAGTCACTCTTCTCCTGGCAGGACCTCTAAAATACCTGATTACTGCTAGAGTCACTCTTCCCTGGCAGGACCTCTAAAATACCGGATTACTGCTAGAGTCACTCTTCTCCTGGCAGGACCTCTAAAATACCTGATTACTGCTAGAGTCACTCTTCTCCCTGGCAGGACCTCTAAAATACCTGATTACTGCTAGAGTCACTCTTCTCCTGGCAGGACCTCTAAAATACCTGATTACTGCTAGAGTCACTCTTCTCCTGGCAGGACCTCTAAAATACCTGATTACTGCTAGAGTCACTCTTCTCCTGGCATGACCTCTAAAATACCTGATTACTGCTAGAGTCACTCTTCTCCTGGCAGGACCTCTAAAATACCTGATTACTGCTAGAGTCACTCTTCTCCTGGCAGGACCTCTAAAATACCTGATTACTGCTAGAGTCACTCTTCTCCTGGCATGACCTCTAAAATACCTGATTACTGCTAGAGTCACTCTTCTCTCTGGCAGGACCTCTAAAATACCTGATTACTGCTAGAGTCACTCTTCTCCTGGCAGGACCTCTAAAATACCTGATTACTGCTAGAGTCACTCTTCTCCTGGCAGGACCTCTAAAATACCTGATTACTGCTAGAGTCACTCTTCTCCTGGCAGGACCTCTAAAAACCTGATTACTGCTAGAGTCACTCTTCTCCTGGCAGGACCTCTAAAATACCTGATTACTGCTAGAGTCACTCTTCTCCTGGCAGGACCTCTAAAATACCTGATTACTGCTAGAGTCACTCTTCTCCTGGCAGGACCTCTAAAATACCTGATTACTGCTAGAGTCACTCTTCTCCTGGCAGGACCTCTAAAATACCTGATTACTGCTAGAGTCACTCTTCTCCTGGCAGGACCTCTAAAATACCTGATTACTGCTAGTCACTCTTCTCCTGGCAGGACCTCTAAAATACCTGATTACTGCTAGAGTCACTCTTCTCCTGGCATGACCTCTAAAATACCTGATTACTGCTAGAGTCACTCTTCTCCTGGCAGGACCTCTAAAATACCTGATTACTGCTAGAGTCACTCTTCTCCTGGCAGGACCTCTAAAATACCTGATTACTGCTAGAGTCACTCTTCTCCTGGCAGGATCTCTAAAATACCTGATTACTGCTAGAGTCACTCTTCTCCTGGCAGGACCTCTAAAATACCTGATTACTGCTAGAGTCACTCTTCTCCCGGCAGGACCTCTAAAATACCCGATTACTGCTAGAGTCACTCTTCCCTGGCAGGACCTCTAAAATACCTAATTACTGCTAGAGTCACTCTCTTCTCTGGCAGGACCTCTAAAATACCTGATTACTGCTAGAGTCACTCTTCTCCTGGCAGGACCTCTAAAATACCTGATTACTGCTAGAGTCACTCTTCTCCTGGCAGGACCTCTAAAATACCTGATTACTGCTAGAGTCACTCTTCTCCTGGCAGGACCTCTAAAATACCTGATTACTGCTAGTCACTCTTCTCCTGGCAGGACCTCTAAAATACCTGATTACTGCTAGAGTCACTCTTCTCCTGGCATGACCTCTAAAATACCTGATTACTGCTAGAGTCACTCTTCTCCTGGCAGGACCTCTAAAAATACCTGATTACTGCTAGAGTCACTCTTCTCCTGGCAGGACCTCTAAAATACCTGATTACTGCTAGAGTCACTCTTCTCCTGGCAGGACCTCTAAAATACCTGATTACTGCTAGAGTCACTCTTCTCCTGGCAGGACCTCTAAAATACCTGATTACTGCTAGAGTCACTCTTCTCCTGGCAGGACCTCTAAAATACCTGATTACTGCTAGAGTCACTCTTCTCCTGGCAGGACCTCTAAAATACCTGATTACTGCTAGTCACTCTTCTCCTGGCAGGACCTCTAAAATACCTGATTACTGCTAGAGTCACTCTTCTCCTGGCAGGACCTCTAAAATACCTGATTACTGCTAGAGTCACTCTTCTCCTGGCAGGACCTCTAAAATACCTGATTACTGCTAGAGTCACTCTTCTCCTGGCAGGACCTCTAAAATACCTGATTACTGCTAGAGTCACTCTTCTCCTGGCAGGACCTCTAAAATACCTGATTACTGCTAGAGTCACTCTTCTCCTGGCAGGACCTCTAAAATACCTGATTACTGCTAGAGTCACTCTTCTCCTGGCAGGACCTCTAAAAATACCTGATTACTGCTAGAGTCACTCTTCTCTGGCAGGACCTCTAAAATACCTGATTACTGCTAGAGTCACTCTTCTCCTGGCAGGACCTCTAAAATACCTGATTACTGCTAGAGTCACTCTTCTCCTGGCAGGACCTCTAAAATACCTGATTACTGCTAGAGTCACTCTTCTCCTGGTAGGACCTCTAAAATAGGGATGGGGAAGAGGAGTGGAGAGGAGAGGGAGGTGAGAGGGAGAGGGGAGTAAGGTGCAGTAAAGCTGTTACTGTAGCTACCTGAGAGAGAGGGGCAGAGAAGGAGTGGGGAGAGGGAGAGAGGGAGATGGGGGAGAGAGAGAGGGTGGGCCGGGTGAGAGAGAGAGGGGGTGAGAGGGATGGGAAGAGGGAGAGGAGGGAGAGGGGGAGAGAGGGAGAGGGGATGAAAGGGAGAGGGGAGAGAGTGAGGAAAAGGGAGGTAAGCTGTTAGGTAGCTACAGAGATGGAGGGAGGTGAGAGGGAGAGGGGGGTGAGAGGGAGGTAAGCTGTAAGGCCACAGTGATAGGTAAAGGGGGGTAAACTGTAAGGCCACAGTGAGAGGTAAAGGGGGGTAAACTGTAGAAGCCACAGTGAGAGGTAAAGGGGGGGTAAACTGTAAGGCCACAGTGAGAGGTAAAGGGGGGTAAACTGTAAGGCCACAGTGAGAGGTAAAGGGGGTAAACTGTAAGGCCACAGTGAGAGGTAAAGGGGGGTAAACTGTAAGAACACAGTGAGAGGTAAAGGGGGGTAAACTGTAAGGCCACAGTGAGAGGTAAAGGGGGTAAACTGTAAGGCCACAGTGAGAGGTAAAGGGGGGTAAACTGTAAGAACACAGTGAGAGGTAAAGGGGGGTAAACTGTAGTCCCACAGTGAGAGGTAAAGGGAGGTAAACTGTAAGGCCACAGTGAGAGGTAAAGGGGGGTAAACTGTAAGGCCACAGTGAGAGGTAAAGGGGGGTAAACTGTAAGGCCACAGTGAGAGGTAAAGGGGGTAAACTGTAAGGCCACAGTGAGAGGTAAAGGGGGGTAAACTGTAAGGCCACAGTGAGAGGTAAAGGGGGGTAAACTGTAAGAACACAGTGAGAGGTAAAGGGGGTAAACTGTAGTCCCACAGTGAGAGGTAAAGGGGGGTAAACTGTAAGGCCACAGTGAGAGGTAAAGGGGGGTAAACTGTAGTCCCACAGTGAGAGGTAAAGGGAGGTAAACTGTAAGGCCACAGTGAGAGGTAAAGGGGGGTAAACTGTAAGGCCACAGTGAGAGGTAAAGGGGGGTAAACTGTAGGGCCACAGTGAGAGGTAAAGGGAGGTAAACTGTAAGGCCACAGTGAGAGGTAAAGGGAGGTAAACTGAGGGCACAGTGAGAGGTTAAGGGGGTAAACTGTAAGGCCATAGTGAGAGGTAAAGGGGGGTAAACTGTAAGGCCACAGTGAGAGGTAAGGGGGGGTAAACTGTAAGGCCACAGTGAGAGGTAAAGGGGGGTAAACTGTAAGGCCACAGTGAGAGGTAAAGGGGGGTAAACTGTAAGGCCACAGTGAGAGGTTAAGGGGGGTAAACTGTAAGGCCACAGTGAGAGGTAAAGGGGGGTAAACTGTAAGGCCACAGTGAGAGGTAAAGGGAGGTAAACTGGAGGGGCACAGTGAGAGGTTAAGGGGGGTAAACTGTAAGGCCACAGTGAGAGGTAAAGGGGGGTAAACTGGAGGGGCACAGTGAGAGGTAAAGGGGGGTAAACTGTAAGGGCACAGTGAGAGGTAAAGGGGGGTAAACTGGAGGGGCACAGTGAGAGGTAAAGGGGGGTAAACTGTAAGGGCACAGTGAGAGGTAAAGGGGTAAACTGTAAGGCCACAGTGAGAGGTAAAGGGGGGTAAACTGTAAGGCCACAGTGAGAGGTAAAGGGGGGTAAACTGTAAGGCCACAGTGAGAGGTAAAGGGGGGTAAACTGTAAGGCCATAGTGAGAGGTAAAGGGGGTAAACTGTAGGGGCACAGTGAGAGGTAAAGGGGGGTAAACTGTAAGGCCACAGTGAGAGGTAAAGGGGGGTAAACTGTAGGGGCACAGTGAGAGGTAAAGGGGGGTAAACTGTAGGGGCACAGTGAGAGGTAAAGGGAGGTAAACTGTAAGGCCACAGTGAGAGGTAAAGGGGGGTAAACTGTAGGGGCACAGTGAGAGGTAAAGGGGGGTAAACTGTAGGGCCACAGTGAGAGGTAAAGGGGGGTAAACTGTAAGGCCACAGTGAGAGGTAAAGGGGGGTAAACTGTAGGACCACAGTGAGAGGTAAAGGGGGGTAAACTGTAAGGCCACAGTGAGAGGTAAAGGGAGGTAAACTGTAAGGCCACAGTGAGAGGTAAAGGGAGTAAACTTAAGGCCACAGTGAGCGGTAAAGGGAGGTAAACTGGAGGGGCACAGTGAGAGGTTAAGGGGGTAAACTGTAAGCCACAGTGAGAGGTAAAGGGAGGTAAACTGTAAGGCCACAGTGAGAGGTAAAGGGAGGTAAACTGGAGGGGCACAGTGAGAGGTTAAGGGGGTAAACTGTAGGGGCACAGTGAGAGGTTAAGGGGGGTAAACTGTAAGGCCACAGTGAGAGGTAAAGGGAGGTAAACTGTAGGGGGCACAGTGAGAGGTAAAGGGAGGTAAACTGTAAGGCCACAGTGAGAGGTAAAGGAGGTAAACTGGAGGGGCACAGTGAGAGGTAAAGGGAGGTAAACTGTAAGGCCACAGTGAGAGGTAAAGGGAGGTAAACTGGAGGGGCACAGTGAGAGGTTAAGGGGGTAAACTGTAAGGCCACAGTGAGAGGTAAAGGGAGGTAAACTGTAAGGCCACAGTGAGAGGTAAAGGGAGGTAAACTGGAGGGGCACAGTGAGAGGTTAAGGGGGTAAACTGTAAGGCCACAGTGAGAGGTAAAGGGAGGTAAACTGTAAGGCCACAGTAGAGGTTAAGGGGGGTAAACTGTAAGGCCACAGTGAGAGGTAAAGGAGTAAACTGTAAGGCCACAGTGAGAGGTAAAGGGAGGTAAACTGGAGGGGCACAGTGAGAGGTTAAGGGGGTAAACTGTAAGGCCACAGTGAGAGGTTAAGGGGGTAAACTGTAAGGCCACAGTGAGAGGTAAAGGGGGGTAAACTGTAAGGCCACAGTGAGAGGTTAAGGGGTAAACTGTAAGGGCACAGTGAGAGGTAAAGGGGGGTAAACTGTAAGGGCACAGTGAGAGGTAAAGGGGGGTAAACTGTAAGGCCACAGTGAGAGGTAAAGGGGGGTAAACTGTAAGGCCACAGTGAGAGGTAAAGGGGGGTAAACTGTAAGGCCACAGTGAGAGGTAAAGGGGGGTAAACTGTAAGGCCACAGTGAGAGGTAAAGGGGGGTAAACTGTAAGGCCATAGTGAGAGGTAAAGGGGGGTAAACTGTAGGGGCACAGTGAGAGGTAAAGGGAGGTAAACTGTAAGGCCACAGTGAGAGGTAAAGGGGGTAAACTGTAAGGCCACAGTGAGAGGTAAAGGGGGTAAAACTGTAGGGGCACAGTGAGAGGTAAAGGGGGGTAAACTGTAAGGCCACAGTGAGAGGTAAAGGGGGGTAAACTGTAGGGGCACAGTGAGAGGTAAAGGGAGGTAAACTGTAAGGCCACAGTGAGAGGTAAAGGGAGGTAAACTGTAAGGCCACAGTGAGAGGTAAAGGGGGGTAAACTGTAGGGGCACAGTGAGAGGTAAAGGGGGTAAACTGTAAGGCCACAGTGAGAGGTAAAGGGGAGAAAACTGTAAGGCCACAGTGAGAGGTAAAAGGAGGTAAACTGTAAGGCCACAGTGAGAGGTAAAGGGGGGTAAACTGTAAGGCCACAGTGAGAGGTAAAGGTGGGGTAAACTGTAGTGGCAGGTCATTAGTAAAGATTGAAAAAGTAAGGGGCCTAGACAGCTGCCCTGGGGAATTCCTGATTCTACCTGGATTTTGTTGGAGAGGCTTCCATTAAAGAACACCCTCTGTGTTCTGTTAGACAGGTAACTCTTTATCCACAACATAGCTGGGGGTGAAAAGCTGTAACACATACGTTTTCCAGCAGCAGACTATGATCTATAATGTCAAAAGCCACACTGAAGTCTAACAAAACAGCCCCCACAATCTTTTTATTATCAATTTCTCTCAGCCAATCATCAGTCATTTGTGTAAGTGCTGTGCTTGTTGAATGTCCTTCCCAATAAGCGTGCTGAAAGTCTGTTGTCAGTTTGTTTACTGTGAAATAGCATTGTATCTGGTCAAACACCATTTTTTTCAAAAGTTTACAAAGGGTTGGTAACAGGCTGATTGGTCGGCTATTTGAGCCAGTAAAGGGGGCTTTACTATTCTTGGGTAACGGAAGACTTTTGCTTCCCTCCAGGCCTGAGGGCACACACTTTCTAGTAGGCTTAAATTGAAGATATGGCAAAGGAGTAGCAATATCGTCCGCCTATTATCCTCAGTAATTCTCCATCCAAGTTGTCAGACCCCGGTGGCTTGTCATTGTTGATAGACAACAGTAATTTTTTTCACCTCTTCCACACTCACTTTACGGAATTCAAAATTACAATTCTTGTCTTTCATCATTTGGTCAGATACACTTGGATGTGTAGTGTCAAGCGTTTGCTGCTGGCGTGTCATGCCTAAATTTGCTAATCTTGCCAAAGAAAACATCTTTGAAGTAGTTGGCAATATTAGTGGGTTTTGTGATGAATGAGCCATCGGATTCAATGAATGACTGTAGAGTAGAGTTGAGTACAGTGCAGTAAAGAAAAGTAAAGTAGAGTATATTTCAGTACAGTAGAGAAGAGTACAGTTCAGTATAGTACACTAGAGTAGAGTACACTAGAGTTGAGTACACTATAATATACAGTACTGACCTGAACTATCCTCTACTCTACTGTGCTGCCCTATCAAGCAAAAAAGGCAGTAACTGCTCATTTGGTAGAAAATGAGTTAATGTCATTTTTGCTACATTAAATACATGCTTAATCACGTGGACAAGTATCCTGCTTCTATTGTATTGTGTTTTGGAGAAAATGGGGGGGGTCATATTAGCAGTAACTGTAAAAAAGTTACTGTGAAACCAAGGTAAATGGCATTAACTGAACTTACTGCCTTTTAGCTTGGGTTGAACCTGCCCTTGGCTGCAGTTACTGCCTTTTACCTTGGGTTGAACCTGCCCTGGCTGCAGTTACTGCCTTTTACCTTGGGTTGAACCTGCCCTTGGCTGCAGTTACTGCCTTTTTAGCTTGGGTTGAACCTGCCCTTGGCTGCAGTTACTGCCTTTTACCTTGGGTTGAACCTGCCCTTGGCTGCAGTTACTGCCTTTTACCTTGGGTTGAACCTGCCCTTGGCTGCAGTTGCTGCCTTTACCTTGGGTTGAACCTGCCCTTGGCTGCAGTTACTGCCTTTTACCTTGGGTTGAACCTGCCCTTGGCTGCAGTTACTGCCTTTTACCTTGGGTTGAACCTGCCCTTGGCTGCAGTTACTGCCTTTTACCTTGGGTTGAACCTGCCCTTGGCTGCAGTTACTGCCTTTTACCTTGGGTTGAACCTGCCCCTTGGCTGCAGTTACTGCCTTTTACCTTGGGTTGAACCTGCCCTTGGCTGCAGTTACTGCCTTTTACCTTGGGTTGAACCTGCCCTTGGCTGCAGTTACTGCCTTTTACCTTGGGTTGAACCTGCCCTTGGCTGCAGTTACTGCCTTTTACCTTGGGTTGAACCTGCCCTTGGCTGCAGTTACTGCCTTTACCTTGGGTTGAACCTGCCCTTGGCTGCAGTTACTGCCTTTAGCTTGGGTTGAACCTGCCCTTGGCTGCAGTTACTGCCTTTTACCTTGGGTTGAACCTGCCCTTGGCTGCAGTTACTGCCTTTTACCTTGGGTTGAACCTGCCCTTGGCTGCAGTTGCTGCCTTTACCTTGGGTTGAACCTGCCCTTGGCTGCAGTTACTGCCTTTTACCTTGGGTTGAACCTGCCCTTGGCTGCAGTTACTGCCTTTTACCTTGGGTTGAACCTGCCCTTGGCTGCAGTTACTGCCTTTACCTTGGGTTGAACCTGCCCTTGGCTGCAGTTACTGCCTTTTACCTTGGGTTGAACCTGCCCTTGGCTGCAGTTACTGCCTTTTACCTTGGGTTGAACCTGCCCTTGGCTGCAGTTACTGCCTTTTACCTTGGGTTGAACCTGCCCTTGGCTGCAGTTACTGCCTTTTACCTTGGGTTGAACCTGCCCTTGGCTGCAGTTACTGCCTTTTTAGCTTGGGTTGAACCTGCCCTGGCTGCAGTTACTGCCTTTTACCTTGGGTTGAACCTGCCCTTGGCTGCAGTTACTGCCTTTTACCTTGGGTTGAACCTGCCCTTGGCTGCAGTTACTGCCTTTTACCTTGGGTTGAACCTGCCCTTGGCTGCAGTTACTGCCTTTTACCTTGGGTTGAACCTGCCCTTGGCTGCAGTTACTGCCTTTTCCCTTGGTATCGTATCATTTCATTCTGATAGTGATACAATCAAAACCTGTACGACACTGACTGACAGTTACACACACATACATTGGTAATCTAGGGACATAACGTCATCGCACAGCATTCCCCCGGGGGAAATTATGGTTGAACTTGCTCTGAAACGCCAACATGCAGACACTGGTAAGAACTAGCTAGCTAGCTAACTAGCTAACTAGCTAGCGAGCAAAGACTAGCAATGCTACCGGCTCCCATAAGAGGAGACTCCAGCCACCCTAGTCATAGACTGTTCTCTCTGCTACCGCACGGCAAGCGGTACCGGAGTGCCAAGTCTAGGTCCAAAAGACTTCTCAACAGCTTCTACCCCCAAGCCATAAGACTCCTGAACAGCTAATCATGGCTACCCGGACTATTTGCACTGCCCCCCCACCCCATCATTTTTACGCTGCTGCTACTCTGTTAAGTATTTATGCATAGTCACTTTAACTCTACCCACATGTACATATTACCTCAACTACCTCAACTAGCCGGTGCCCCGCACATTGACTATGCAACGGTACCCCCTGTATATATAGCCTCCCTACTGTCACTTTATTTTACTGTATATATAGCCTCCCCTACTGTCACTTTATTTTACTTCTGCTCTTTTTTTCTCAACACTTTTTTTGTTGTTGTTTTATTCTTACTTTTTTGTTTAAAATAAATGCACTGTTGGTTAAGGGCTGTAAGTAAGCATTTCACTGTAATGTCTGCACCTGTTGTATTCGGCGCATGTGACCAATAAAATTTTATTTTATTTTATTTTATTTTATTTGAGATCTGTAATCAATACCAACTTCAATCTATTAACCCTATAATTAATTATATTCTGCTACCTCATTAATAATATATCTACTCACATGTCCAGGGTTTCTGGTTTTCCTTTATATTCCAGTAGTGAGTGACTGTCCCGGTCAGGAAAGTTCAAATCCAAAATTGTATCCATCACCTTTGTTGGTGGCGTATGTAATTAGCACAACAAGCTTTGGCATGCCAAATGTGTGCTCAATGTGTCCTGCTTTCGGTGCCATCATTACATGAATGCTGGAAGAAACTGTTTTGCCAAAATGACTTCCACCAATCCCTGTGGTCTAGATGATTCTAGTATCTGTGGGGATCAAAGTCGCCATGTGAGGGTGCATTAGGACTGTACAACCACGTCAATACTAGGTTTTATTCCTGTCAATGTCCGTCCGTCCAATCTAAATAAGCAATAGGGCTATAAGAGTCCAAGAAGACGGACATCATCACCAAGCTGTCCTCTGATGTTCTGGAATGCCTTGGCTGTGAACAGCATTACATTTACATTTTAGTCATTTAGCAGACGCTCTTATCCAGAGCGACTTACAGTTAGTGAGTGCATACATTTTTTTATATATATATTTTTTCATACTGGCCCCCGTGAGAATCGAACCCACAACCCTGGAGTCAAACGCCATGCTCTACCAACTGAGCTACATCCCTGCCGGCCATTCCCTCCCCACCCTGGACGACCCAGGGCCAATTGTGCGCCGCCCATGGGTCTCCCGGTCGCTACGACAGAACCTGGATACGAACCAGGATCTCTAGTGGCACAGCTAGCACTGCGATGCAGTGCCTTAGACCACTGCGCCACTCGCATTGCTGAGGATGAGGAGTGATACTTCTATCATGAGCCAATACATCATTATATATATTACAAGATGGGTAATAATTTAATGTAATCCAAACAATTGCAGTGCTGCTTTTCACACGTATTCTCATAACAAGACATGGGCTACTTGTAAAACACAGTATGTAATGTGACTGACGCAGAACCTACATCTCCATGGAAATGCAACTGGTATCTTAATGGAAGACACAAAAGGATGCCGTTTCACCTCTGCTACACTGTCACTAATTACACTGCTCTTTTACTAATAGCATAAAGGAGAAGTATATATAGTAATCTAACACATGAAAATGGCAGATACCGCTCTTTGCTTTGGTATTACCCTGCAATTTGTAACATATCATGCCCAGAAAGAAGGCAGTAAGTGCCGTTTAAGGGTCAAAGGTCATGTCAGAGGTCAGGGTCAACATGAATAAAACGTGAACTCACAGCAAGACGACAGATAACCACATCTCCAATGATCTCCCTAGAATTCATTAGGCTGGACAATTTAAACACTTTGAAGACATTTTTCTCAGTTCCACACTATGAGGCGGTTACTGCCTTTTTGCTTGGTAGGGCAGTATATTACAGTACAGTAGAGTAGACTATAATCCCAGTACAGTACAGTAGACTATAATCCCAGTACAGTACAGTACAGTAGACTATAATCCCAGTACAGTACAGTACAGTAGACTATAATCCCAGTACAGTACAGTAGACATAATCCCAGTACAGTACAGTAGACTATAATCCCAGTACAGTAGACTATAATCCCAGTACAGTACAGTAGACTATAATCCCAGTACAGTACAGTAGACTATAATCCCAGTACAGTAGACTATAATCCCAGTACAGTACAGTAGACTATAATCCCAGTACAGTACAGTAGACTATAATCCCAGTACAGTACAGTAGACTATAATCCCAGTACAGTACAGTACAGTAGACTATAATCCCAGTACAGTACAGTACAGTAGACTATAATCCCAGTACAGTACAGTAGACTTTAATCCCAGTACAGTAGACTATAATCCCAGTACAGTACAGTACAGTAGACTATAATCCCAGTACAGTACAGTAGACTATAATCCCTGTACAGTACAGTATACTATAATCCCAGTACAGTAGACTATAATCCCAGTACAGTACAGTACAGTAGACTATAATCCCAGTACAGTACAGTACAGTAGACTATAATCCCAGTACAGTACAGTACAGTAGACTATAATCCCAGTACAGTACAGTACAGTAGACTATAATCCCAGTACAGTACAGTACAGTAGACTATAATCCCAGTACAGTACAGTAGACTATAATCCCAGTACAGTACAGTACAGTAGACTATAATCCCAGTACAGTAGACTATAATCCCAGTACAGTAGACTATAATCCCAGTACAGTACAGTACAGTAGACTATAATCCCAGTACAGTACAGTACAGTAGACTATAATCCCAGTACAGTACAGTAGACTATAATCCCAGTACAGTACAGTAGACTATAATTCCAGTACAGTACAGTACAGTAGACTATAATCCCAGTACAGTACAGTAGACTATAATACCAGTACAGTACAGTAGACTATAATCCCAGTACAGTACAGTACAGTAGACTATAATCCCAGTACAGTACAGTAGACTATAATCCCAGTACAGTACAGTAGACTATAATCCCAGTACAGTACAGTAGAGTAGACTATAATCCCAGTTCAGTACAGTACAGTAGACTATAATCCCAGTACAGTACAGTAGACTATAATCCCAGTACAGTACAGTAGACTATAATCCCAGTACAGTACAGTAGACTATAATCCCAGTACAGTACAGTAGAGTAGACTATAATCCCAGTTCAGTACAGTACAGTAGACTATAATCCCAGTACAGTACAGTAGACTATAATCCCAGCACAGTAGACTATAATCCCAGTACAGTACAGTAGACTATAATCCCAGTACAGTACAGTAGAGTAGACTATAATCCCAGTTCAGTACAGTACAGTAGACTATAATTCCAGTACAGTACAGTAGACTATAATCCCAGTACAGTACAGTACAGTAGACTATAATCCCAGTACAGTAGAGTACAGTATAGTATAGTAGAGTACAGTAAAGAGTAGAGTACACTAGAGTTGAGTACACTAGAGTTGAGTACACTAGAGTTGAGTACACTAGAGTTGAGTACACTATAATGTACTGTACTGACCTGAACTCCTACTGAACTGTACTGAACTGTTCTCTACTGAACTGTACTGTACTGAAATGTACTGCACTCTACTATTCTGTACTTTGAACTTGTGAAACAGACGTCTATGATTGGTTCAGATTTGGTCCGGTCCGGACCAACCAAATGTGTTCTTGTTTGGGGGCATTAAAACAATAGCCAGTGTGTAGAATACTACCCAAATAAGCAGAGGCGGATATGGCATATTTCTACCTTTATGTCCCTATTTAGGATACGTCACCGTGAAGAGAATGATATTTATATCCAGAATTAGGCATTTCTGTGTAGTATAGATCAGGGACCCATGATGTTATTCCGTTACTGGATATAAACGCACTTCACCTACTGTGGTTCAATAACCTAAATAACTCCAGGCATCATGTCATAGCTGACACCCCATTCTTTCTGCAGGCATCATGTCACAGCTGACACCCCATTCTTTCTGCAGGCATCATGTCATAGCTGACACCCCATTCTTTCTGCAGGCATCATGCCACAGCTGACACCCCATTCTTTAAATAACTCCAGGCATCATGTCATAGCTGACACCCCATTCTTTCTGCAGGCATCATGCCATAGCTGACACCCCATTCTTTAAATAACTCCAGGCATCATGCCATAGCTGACACCCCATTCTTTCTGCAGGCATCATGTCATAGCTGACACCCCATTCTTTCTGCAGGCATCATGTCATAGCTGACACCCCATTCTTTAAATAACTCCAGGCATCATGCCATAGCTGACACCCCATTCTTTCTGCAGGCATCATGTCATAGCTGACACCCCATTCTTTCTGCAGGCATCATGCCATAGCTGACACCCCATTCTTTCTGCAGACATCTTTACATTTTATTTCGGAGCAGATATTTAACAGATTTCTGGGAAAACGTGGTCATATAAAAAAAACGGAGGGAGATTTTGCCCTAATTCTGTTGCATCTGCACAGTTCTTCCAGTAAATGTGTTTTTGGGAAATGTTCAGTGTAAATTGTTCAAAGTAGTCCTTGTGCATAGAGCTGTATTGTTTGTTAATCTTTGAAATCAATGGTTTTTGTTTGGCATACATTTGAAAGTGGAAAATCTGAGTCAAAGCGTAATTCCGTTACTGTGGAAATGCCCTCTAGCTACACAGAGAGAGAGAAAGAGAGGAGAGAGGGGGAGGTGAGGTGAGAGAGGGGGAGAGGGAGGTGAGAGAGAAAGAGAGGGAGTGGAGAAAGGGGGAGAGTGAGGTGAGAGAGGGGGAGAGAGGGAGGAGAAAGAGGGAGGGAGGGAGGTGAGAGAGAAAGAGAGGGAGGAGAGAGAGAAAGAGGGAGGTGAGAGAGAAAGAGAGGGAGGAGAGAGGGAGGGAGGTGAGAGAGAAAGAGAGGGAGGAGAGAGAGGGAGGGATGTGAGAGAGAAAGAGAGGGAGGAGAGAGGGAGGAGGTGAGAGAGGGGGAGAGAGAGAAAGAGGGAGGTGAGAGAGAAAGAGAGGGAGGTGAGAGAGAAAGAGGTGAGAGAGAAAGAGAGGGAGGTGAGAGAGAAAGAGGTGAGAGAGAAAGAGAGGGAGGAGAGAGAGAAAGAGGGAGGTGAGAGAGAAAGAGAGGGAGGAGAGAGAGGGAGGGAGGTGAGAGAGAAAGAGAGGGAGGAGAGAGAGGGAGGGAGGAGAGAGAGAAAGAGAGGGAGGTGAGAGAGAAAGAGGTGAGAGAGAAAGAGAGGGAGGAGAGAGAGAAAGAGGGAGGAGAGAGAGAGAGAGAGAGGGAGAGAAGAGAGGGAGGGAGGTGAGAGAGAAAGAGAGGGAGGTGAGAGAGAAAGAGAGGGAGGAGAGAGAGGGGAGAGGGAGGTGAGAGAGAAAGAGAGGGAGGAGAGAGAGAGGAGGTGAGAGAGAGAGAGAGAGAGAGAGAGAGAGAGAGAGAGAGAGAGAGAGAGAGAGAGAGAGAGGTGAGGGGGAGAGGGAGGAGAGAGAGAGAGGGAGGAGAGAGAGAGAGGGAGGAGAGAGAGAGAGAGAGAGAGAGAGAGAGAGAGAGAGAGAGAGAGAGAGAGAGAGAGAGAGAGAGAGAGAGAGAGAGAGAGAGAGAGAGAGAGAGAGAGAGAGAGAGGAGGGGGGAGAGGGAGGAGAGAGAGAGAGGGAGGAGAGAGAGAGGAGGAGAGAGAGAGAGAAAGAGAGGGAGGAGAGAGAGGGAGGGAGGTGAGAGAGAAAGAGAGGAGAGGAGAGAGAGGGAGGTGAGAGAGAAAGAGAGGGAGGAGAGAGAGGGGGAGAGGGAGGTGAGAGAGAAAGAGAGGGAGGAGAGAGAGGGAGGTGAGAGAGAAAGAGAGGAGGAGAGAGAGGGAGGTGAAAGAGAGTAAGAAGGAGGTAAGCTCCTGACTGATCTCAAGCCAGGCCAGCATATGGCCCACAGCTCTACCAGCCAGGCCAGCATATGGCCCACAGCTCTACCAG
Source organism: Coregonus clupeaformis (assembly GCF_020615455.1). NCBI lineage: Eukaryota > Metazoa > Chordata > Actinopteri > Salmoniformes > Salmonidae > Coregonus > Coregonus clupeaformis. Next base: position 24,700 of record NW_025536081.1, on the reverse strand, counting down.
CTTGCTATTAAAGTCAATTGATAAATAAGTCTATTAATACACAGATGCAGGCAGGGAGATCAGGCAGGAGATGGGAATTCATGACCATGCAGAACACAACTCAGTCCACTAGAGACAGTCCACTAGAGACAGTCCACTAGAGGCAGTCCACTAGAGACAGTCCACTAGAGACAGTCCACTAGAGGCAGTCCACTAGAGGCAGTCCACTAGAGGCAGTCCACTAGAGACAGTCCACTAGAGACAGTCCACTAGAGACAGTCCACTAGAGGCAGTCCACTAGAGGCAGTCCACTAGAGGCAGTCCACTAGAGACAGTCCACTAGAGGCAGTCCACTAGAGACAGTCCACTAGAGGCAGTCCACTAGAGACAGTCCACTAGAGGCAGTCCACTAGAGGCAGTCCACTAGACACAGCACTAGAGGCAGTCCACTAGAGGCAGTCCACTAGAGGCAGTCCACTAGACACAGCACTAGAGGCAGTCCACTAGAGGCAGTCCACTAGAGACAGGTGAGATAGTCCACTCTTTCTCTTGCTCCTTGCAGCCATGCACTTAGAGAACAGTAAAGGGGGCCTTTGAGGTTGAACGTTAATTTCTTGTCCTTCTACAGACAGGACAGGCAAACCTTGTATTTCACAACATTCCTTATCCTGGGGCGTGGATGACTAAAAACCCAGCAACCGCCTGACCTGCCAGAAAGCACTGTTCTCATCACAACATTTACCCATGTTCCAAAAGTCAAACCTGTGTATTTCATTCCACCTGCATTACTGACTGTCCAGGTTACCTTTCTCAGGGAGGTAAAAAGGTGCTTGAAGAAAGAACTTTGAGAATTCCTGATCAGTGTTGAATTAATCCATCTCTAATTAAAGATATGATCAGCTCTAATCCTGCAACCTTTCATCGCTGTGATTAACAAACAGAAAGAAACAGCAGGTTGGATCTAAACCAACCGTGTTTAATACCTGCAGGATTATCAGGATCTAAACCAATCAGGTTTAATACCTTCAGAAACACAAGGGCTGCAGAACAGCAGGCCTAGAACCCTCTGTATTAACACTGTGTTAAGTAGTGGTGACACTGTGTGTTAAGTAGTGGTGACACTGTGTGTTAAGTAGTGGTGACACTGTGTTAAGTAGTGGTGACACCGTGTGTTAAGTAGTGGTGACACTGTGTGTTAAGTAGTGGTGACACTGTGTGTTAAGTAGTGGTGACACTGTGTGTTAAGTAGTGGTGACACTGTGTTAAGTAGTGGTGACACTATGTTAAGTAGTGGTGACACTATGTGTTAAGTAGTGGTGACACTGTGTGTTAAGTAGTGGTGACACTGTGTGTTAAGTAGTGGTGACACTGTGTGTTAAGTAGTGGTGACACTGTGTTAAGTAATGGTGACACTGTGTGTTAAGTAGTGGTGACACTGTGTGTTAAGTAGTGGTGACACTGTGTTAAGTAGTGGTGACACTATGTTAAGTAGTGGTGACACTATGTGCAAAGTAGTGGTGACACTGTGTGTTAAGTAGTGGTGACACTGTGTGTTAAGTAGTGGTGACACTGTGTGTTAAGTAGTGGTGACACTGTTAAGTAGTGGTGACACTGTGTTAAGTAGTGGTGACACTGTGTGTTAAGTAGTGGTGACACTGTGTGTTACGTAGTGGTACACTGTGTGTTAAGTAGTGGTGACACTGTGTGTTAAGTAGTGGTGACACTGTGTTTAAGTAGTGGTGACACTGTGTGTTAAGTAGTGGTGACACTGTGTTAAGTAGTGGTGACACTGTGTGTTAAGTAGTGGTGACACTGTGTGTTAAGTAGTGGTGACACTGTGTGTTAAGTAGTGGTGACACTGTGTGTTAAGTAGTGGTGACACTGTGTTAAGTAGTGGTGACACTGTTAAGTAGTGGTGACACTGTTAAGTAGTGGTGACACTGTGTTAAGTAGTGGTGACACTTTTAAGTAGTGGTGACACTGTGTTAAGTAGTGGTGACACTGTGTTAAGTAGTGGTGACACTGTGTTAAGTAGTGGTGACACTTTTCAAGTAGTGGTGACACTGTGTTAAGTAGTGGTGACACTGTGTTAAGTAGTGGTGACACTGTGTGTTAAGTAGTGGTGACACTGTGTGTTAAGTAGTGGTGACACTGTGTTAAGTAGTGGTGACACTGTGTTAAGTAGTGGTGACACTGTGTGTTAAGTAGTGGTGACACTGTGTGTTAAGTAGTGGTGACACTGTGTGTTAAGTAGTGGTGACACTGTGTTAAGTAGTGGTGACACTGTTAAGTAGTGGTGACACTGTTAAGTAGTGGTGACACTGTGTTAAGTAGTGGTGACACTTTTAAGTAGTGGTGACACTTTTAAGTAGTGGTGACACTGTGTTAAGTAGTGGTGACACTGTGTTAAGTAGTGGTGACACTGTGTTAAGTAGTGGTGACACTTTTAAGTAGTGGTGACACTGTGTTAAGTAGTGGTGACACTGTGTGTTAAGTAGTGGTGACACTGTGTGTTAAGTAGTGGTGACACTGTGTGTTAAGTAGTGGTGACACTGTGTTAAGTAGTGGTGACACTGTGTGTTAAGTAGTGGTGACACTGTGTGTTAAGTAGTGGTGACACTGTGTGTTAAGTAGTGGTGACACTGTGTTAAGTAAGTGGTGACACTGTTAAGTAGTGGTGACACTGTTAAGTAGTGGTGACACTGTGTTAAGTAGTGGTGACACTTTTAAGTAGTGGTGACACTTTTTAAGTAGTGGTGACACTGTGTTAAGTAGTGGTGACACTTTTAAGTAGTGGTGACACTGTGTTAAGTAGTGGTGACACTGTGTTAAGTAGTGGTGACACTGTGTTGTCAAACAGCATGTCACAATACTGACAGACAACTGAAGGACAGTGACAGGTACTGAAGCCAAACAAGTTAGATTGATGAGAGATATCTGATACTGAATGAAAGGGGAATTACTGTGATACCTGGAGCCAGAAACAGAGAAGCAGTTAACCATTTAAAACGCTTGTTCTGTAACGCAGCACCAGCATGGGGGAGTCAGTTGATGCTAAAAGAGAGAGATTGTCCATTTTTTTCACTTTCAGTTTCACTTACTTTGTGAAATGAAGCTAGCTAGTTTAGCCTACTATGTTAGCTAGCTGGCTATGACTATCCAACGCAACACTGGAACTCTTCCAAGTCAAGGTAAGCTTTTGGTTTTATTAATTTATTGCCACCGGGGCCCGCCGGTGTAACTGCTTACTGACTGTACACTGTAACGTTACTGCATGATTTTTTTTAGCCTGGTCACACACAGCTGATGTGTTGTTCATTGAAGTCCACAGCGAAGGGAAAAGGTGAGAGGAGGAGAGTGTGTAGATGCGAGAAGGAATTATCCAACGTGGCTGCTATGAAAGTGAACTGTGTTCACGCCGTGATAAGGGTGTATTCATTCCGCCAATTCTGTTGAAAAACGTTCTAAACGGAAGCAAACGGAACAAAACGGGGATAAAACATACCTGAATTTGTCCAATAGAAATTGTCGTTTGCAACTGTTGGACTAATGATTACACCCTGTATCACCTAGATGCAGGCAACAGTGTGCAAGGCGGTATTGAATGTCACTGTCTGTCCATATGTCACTGTCTGTCGCCACAAATTTGTCTCTCGACCTGTGTGCACCTACGTTGTAATCTTTCATTCGTAGGCTAGGTTGTAACAACATCATGATGAGTATAGGGGAAATGTCAGTATCATGTAGTAGCCTAAACCTATCGCTGTTACATTGAACTGGGTGAATGGAATATGAATGACAGTCATCCAATATGCTGTAATAGAAATAAGGCCATGCTCATGAAAACAAAATTGTCCTCCCTCATCATAAACAGCACTGACCACCACTGATAAACACACACACTACACCACACCATACTAAAACACCACAGGGCCAACACACACCACACCATAATAAAACACCACAGGGCCAACACACACCACACCATAATAAAACACCACAGGGCCAACACACACCACACCATACTAAAAACACCACAGGGCCAACACACACCACACCATAATAAAACACCACAGAACTCTCTGAGGGCCACCACCAGGCCTGAATCTATCTTCATCACTAACCACGTTTCCATCCACAGTTTTTATGCCTGGACGGTGAGCTAGCTAGCAGGACTACATGATTACAACTGGCTAGCCAGCCTGCCTGGACGGTGAGCTAGCTAGCAGGACTACATGATTACAACTGGCTAGCCAGCCTGCCTGGACGGTGAGCTAGCTAGCAGGACTACATGATTACAACTGGCTAGCCAGCCTGCCTGGACGGTGAGTTAGCTAACAGGACTACATGATTACAACTGGCTAGCCAGCCTGCCCGGACGGTGAGCTAGCTAGCAGGACTACATGATTACAACTGGTTAGCCAGCCTACCTGGACGGTGAGTTAGCTAGCAGGACTACATGATTACAACTGGCTAGCCAGCCTGCCTGGACGGTGAGCTAGCTAGCAGTATTTCAGAGAGGGGTCGAGCACAAACTAAAGAGCTATATCATTACACAGCTATGAGACTGTGTTCCATCAAACCTGTTGTGTACTATATCACAGTGGAATCTGACGACAAGAAGGGGACGTCTAGATGGGATTAGTGGAAAGCGGAAGGCTATGGTTAGGATGGACAGCTGTCATTTCATTAACCCGTTAGAGGACGGTGTTTCTCATGGTGTAACAGGACTCCAGTCAATGTCCTGATAGATACTCTGGTCGTCTTAAAGATCCCGTAATTCCAGACCAGCCGATCCCCACGAGTACGGCTGGACATACGAAACAGCAGTGGCACGGGTCTGACATGACAGGTAGCATTACATCACAACCCCATGGTTTAAGACCCTGGGACATATGGTCTGTTGAGACATAGTAGAGAAATAGGCGTTGACTCTCACTCACAATCAAAAGCTGATAAAAGCTGTTTGGACAGAGAGAAATGCTTTGGGAAGGTTGTGAAAGCCTGAGGAAGAGAAGGCAAACACTGGATGAAGATAAACTTGGAAGAAAGGAATTCACAAGGCTATCCAAGTTTGTTTTCAAGGAAGATTTAAGGAAGATTGATGTATGAATTTGAAGAATTCAGACAGTACCAAGTCAATAAACAACAGACGTGACAGACACTTTTACCAGCAGCCATGTCGTGTTGAGTCATGGTCCAGACGGAGAGAGAGAGAGGAAGTCTTCCTGACACCATCTGTTCTCAGTGTAAACTCAGCTAAGCTCCATCGCTCCCCAGATAATACCCACAGTCCTCTACTGCTCCCTCCCTAAATAATACCCAGGATCATCTCTGCTCTGTTAATTGTTCCCAGAGCGTTTCAGCGCTTTAATTGATTCCTCAAAAATAAACCAGCCAGCGTCACCCTGGGGGGGAGTGGGGTGGGGCTTCTCTACCGGGCCTGACAGTTCATACTGTAGGAGGGAGTGGGGCTTCTCTACCGGGCCTGACAGTTCATACTGTAGGAGGGAGTGGGGCTTCTCTACCGGGCCTGACACTTCATACTGTAGGAGGGAGTGGGGCTTCTCTACCGGGCCTGACAGTCAACTTTGGGCATGAAAACGGTCCAACTCCACCCCCTTTCTCAATTTTCAACCAAATATGGGGTGTGCCTTTGGTGGACGGATGTGTCATTCTGGGTCATGCGTGCCGCGACCGACGTAGCTAGTTTGTTACGTATGTAACTATTGTGATTGCTGAATGCATATACAGGGCAGTCTATTAAAAGCTAGCCTCTATTTCACCTGCCAGAAGAGTTAGGTCTAGGGTTTGCAGAGGAAACTCATGTTCCCATCATCATTAAAGGCCATTTTCTCATTCGAGCTCAAAATCTAATCATTTTCCCAGAGCGAGAAAAACACATTCGTGAGGGGAGGGGTTACTGGTGACCTCTACTGATACCAAGGTCTGGGAACATCCTAAAATACAACTCCTGGACCAGTGGACATCCCCATGGACGACCGCTGGACGGAGGCCAATCAGAAGCCTGACCCACTGGACGGAGACCAATCAGAACTCTGACCGGGTGGACCGGGGCCAATCGGAATGTTCACATGGAAGGTTCCGGTCCCTGCTGACCAGCTGACCACATCCCTCTAACGCAGCAGTGATCTGTTCCATTCCGTTCCGTTTGGTTTCAACTCAACATCTGGATTAACAACAACATGTAACGGGGAAATCTGGCCCTGAGAATAGCCTTTAAGTGGTGTCTTTTCTAACAGGGAAGAGACTTTTCAGGCAGGGAAAATATTTTCTTCTAAACAGGCCAGAGTCAGGGAAAAGACAGGAGATGATTACACAACCTGATCAAAGGTCTCTCAGGAGTCCCAGCAGACAGCTTGTTGTTCTAGATCCGCATCAGATGAGACAGACGCCCCCTAACGCTTCACCTCTAGACCCACTAGCTAACGAGTGGAGACTTCACCAATACCTTAACAGATATGTCAACACAATACAGCACATCAACATGTCTGCAAAAAGAAGGAAGAGATCGTTTCAGAGAGAAGCCCAGATATGAGCGATAATAGATAATAGAGAGTGATAGAGAGAGAGCGAGAGAGAGAGAGAGAGAGAGAGAGAGTGAGAGGGAGAGAGAGAGAGAGAGAGAGAGAGAGAGAGAGAGAGAGAGAGAGAGAGAGAGAGAGAGTGAGAGGTAGAGAGAGAGAGAGAGAGAGAGAGAGAGAGGAGAGGTAGAGAGAGAGAGAATGATAGAGAGATAGAGAGCGGTAGAGAGAGAGGTAGAGAGAGACAGAGAGAGAGAGAGAGAGAGTGACAGAGAGAGATGTAGAGAGAGAGCGAGAGCGAGAGAGAGAGTGAGAGGTAGAGAGAGAGCGAGAGAGAGCGAGAGAGAGAGTGAGAGGTAGAGAGAGAGAGAGAGCGAGAGAGAGAGCATGATAGAGAGATAGAGAGAGGTAGAGAGAGAGAGAGAGTGACAGAGTGAGAGGTAGAGGTAGAGAGAGAGCGAGAGCGAGAGCGAGAGAGTTTGAACTACAGAGGACCATGTTCTACCAACTGAACTACAGAGGACCATGGTATTGAAGGCCGAGCTGTAGTCCATGAACAGCATCCTCACATGCAATGGTGATTACGTCATCCGTAGCTCTGTCAGGGCGGTAGGTGAATTGGAGAGGGTTGAGTGTGTCGGGGAGGGAGGAGGTGATATGGACTTTGACTAGCCTCTCAAAGCACTTCATGATGACAGAAGTGAGAGCTACGGGTCGGTAGTCATTCAGTTCAGTTACTTTCCCTTCCTTGGGCAGGGGGATGACAGTGGACATCTTGAAGCAGGTGGGGATAACGGCCTGAGCTAGAGAGAGATTGACAATGTCAGAGAACACAACAGCTAGCTGGTCTGTACATGCTCTGAGGGCACGGCTAGAGATGCCATCTGGGCTGGCAGCCTTGCTAGGGTTAACACGTTTTAATGACTTCCACCGGGTCAGTGGAGACTGTGAGCGTGTAGCCCACGTTGTCATCGGCTCTCTTCGGCAGCTCAGGTCGTTGTGCTCCAATCTTCAGAAAAAGGTGTTTGGCTCGTCTGGTAGGGTGGTGTTGGTGACCCTGATGTGGCGGGCTTTCTTTTTGCAATCCGTGATCGTTAAGAGCCCCTGCCACATCCGACCCGCTGAGTTGCTCCTCCACTTTGTCTCTATACTTGTGTTTCACCATCTTGATCCATCTGTGTAAGTCCTATTTGTGCTGTTTAACCAAACTATTGTCCCCGGTCACCTTGCCCTGTCTATAAGCAGCATCTCTCTCCTTCAGTTTCCCCTACAGGGCTGCTATCAATCCACGGTTTTTGATTCGGGTACGTTTTGAAAGAGACTATCGGTATCACGTCATCTATGCATTTTTTGATGAATCCGGTGACTGAGTGGGCGTATTCATTGACGTTACCTCCAGAGGCGACCCGGAACATATTCCAGTCCACGTGATCAAAGCAGTCTTGGAGCGTGAATTGTGATTGGTCGGACCAAAGCTGTACAGACCTGACCACCGGATCTTCCCTCTTGAGTCTTTGTTTGCAGGCGGGGAGAAACAAGATGGAGTCATGGAGGACGGGAGAGGGCCTTATACCCATGTCGAAATGGCGTGTAGCCGTGGTCAAGAGTAGAATTTCCGTGAGTTAGACAGTCGATGTGTTGGTAATAATTTGGGAGCACGGTTTCTCAAATTACTTTTGTTAAAGTCCCCAGCAACAATGAACGCTGCCTCCGGGAATGCAGTCTCCAGTTTGTTCAGGGTCCAATGAAGATCTTTGAGAGTCTTTTTTGGTGTCACAGCCATGGCGATAATCACAGTGAACTCTCTCAGATTTTTTTGGGACCAAGTATTCCAAGTAGGCGGAGCAGAAACTTGCAGGTCCCTGTACGCTTCCCCCGTGGCACCATGTGTTTGTTGTTGGTCATAAAGCAGAGCCCACTACCCTCTTGCCAAAGAGAGCCTGCTTCCTATCCGCTCAAAGAAACGGTAAAAACGCGCTGATTGTATATAATCTCACTAAAACCCTGCCTCTCCGTCGGTGTCTTCGCTTCCTACTCTCCGGTAGAACTCCCAAGCAGCTCGGCTCCTCGCCAAAGAAGCTAGTTTATTGTTCTGCTCTCAGGGAATTCATGGAGGTCGGGTGGACGGTGATTCCAGCGATTCGTATTTCCAAAAGTTCTACACGTGTGTGTGTAGTAATACACGAAACAAACTGGTTACAAACATTTGAGAAAAACAAACCCAAAAAGTAGAAACCTACAATGTTTTATCGGAGCTCGAGGCGAGGCGCCCTCTGTCGTGCGCCATCTTAGCATGTTTACTGTTTGCTGATGATCTGGTGCTTCTGTCCCCAACCAAGGAGGGCCTACAGCAGCACCTAGATCTTCTGCACAGATTCTGTCAGACCTGGGCCCTGACAGTAAATCTCAGTAAGACAAAAATAATGGTGTTTCAAAAAAGATCTGGTTGCCAGGACCACAAATACATATTCCACCTAAACACCGTTGCCCTAGAGCACACAAAAAACTATACATACCTCGGCCTAAACATCAGCGCCACAGGTAACTTCCACAAAGCTGTAAACGATCTGAGAGACAATGCAAGAAGGGCCTTCTATGTCATCAAAAGGAACATAAAATGTTATATCCCAATTAGGACCTAGCTAAAAATACTTGAATCAGTTATAGAACCCATTGCCCTTTATGGTTGTGAGGTCTGGGGTCCGCTCACCAACCAAGAATTCACAAAATGGGACAAACACCAAATTCTGCATGCAGAATTCTGCATAAACATCCTCAGTGTAAAACATAAAACACCAAATAATGCATGCAGAGCAGAATTAGGATGATTCCCGCTAATTATCAAAATCCAGAAAAGAGCAATTCAATTCTACAACCACCTAAAAGGAAGTGATTCGCAAACCTTCCATAACAAAGCCATCACCTACAGAGAGATGAACCTGAAGAAGAGTCCCCTAAGCAAGCTTGTCCTGGGGCTCTGTTCACAAACACAAACAGACCCCACACAGCCCCAGGACAATAACAACAACAACACAATTAGACCCAACCAAATCATGAGAAAACAAAAAGAGAATTACTTGACACATTGGAAAGAACAAACAAAAAAAACAGAGCAAACTAGACTGCTATTTGGCCCTAAACAGAGAGTACACAGTGGCAGAATACCTGACCACTGTGACTGACCTAAACTTAAGGAAAGCTTTGACTATGTACAGACTCAGTGAGCATAGCCTTGCTATTGAGAAAGGCCGCCGTAGGCAGACCTGGCTCTCAAGAGAAGACAGGCTATGTGCACCCTGCCCACAAAATGAGGTGAAAACTGAGCTGCACTTCCTAACCTCCTGCCAAATGTATGACCATATTAGAGACACATATTTCCCTCAGATTACACAGACCCACAAAGAATTCGAAAACAAATCCAATTTTGATAAACTCCCATATCTACTGGGTGAAAAACCACAGTGTGCCATCACAGCAGCAAGATGTGTGACCTGTTGCCACAAGAAAAGGGCAACCAGTGAAGAACAAACCCATATTTATGTTGATTTATTTTACTTTAACTATTTGCACATTGTTACAACACTGTATATAGACATAATATGACATTTGAAATGTCTTTATTCTTTTGGAACTTTTGTGAGTGTAATGTTTACTGTTAATATTTATTGTTTATTTCACTTTTGTTTACTATCTACTTCACTTGCCTTGGCAATGTTAACATCGTTCCCATGCCAATAAAGCCCCCTGAATTGAGTTGAACTGAGAGAGTGACAGAGACAGACAGACAGAGAGAGAGTAATAGATAGACAGATAGCGGTTTTAGGTGGCATGGCTCCAGGGTAACCAGTTGTACATGTGGGATCTGAATGGTAATGGGGAGCATAACTCAATTAGCAGGCAGGTCACTGGAGAGGTGCTTTAATCAACTGGTGACCTCTTCCTGATCCTGGTGACCATGATGAGGAGACAACCGGAGACAAACCACATCCATGACAGAAAAGACTAAGGGGCTCTAAGAGAACAACTCAGTTGATCTAGAAAGAATGATGGGTAACGAAGGTCAAGGTTACCTCAAACTATCAACACAAGTGATCACTCTTGACCTTTATTAAAAAGGTGCAATGTGCAGAAAAAGCTCCGCCATTTCCTAGTTGCTCAAATTCTAATAGTTTGCCTAATTTCAGTTTATGCGACAAAACAAGCAATGTATAAGTGTAGAAAATCCTTGTACCATCTAAACTGCTGTGAAATATATTTTCCATAACCAGAAATATTGTATTTTCAGCTGTTTGAAGATGGTGGACAAAACCGAAAGTTAAAGACGCAGAAACGAAACTTAAGCACGGGAAGCATAGAAATAGCGCACATAGAACAGATCTACCGCTTCTTAGACTTGCTTTCAATGAGAGTGACAGATCTATAACACACATTTCCATGTGAATTTGGTCGGGTCGCCCCCAAAAAGTTACATATTGCAGCTTTTAAAAACCAGATTCCCATCTGAAGAAAGTGGAGCCTTTCTACCATTATAAAGGGCTGGTTTATAGACCATGAGTGGTGGTCTGGTACAACAATAACACAGGGGTCATATACCTTGAGTGGTGGGCTGGTACAACAATAACACAGGGTCATAGACCTCGAGTGGTGGGCTGGTACAACAATAACACAGGGGTCATAGACCTGGAGTGGTGGGCTGGTACAACAATAACACAGGGTCATAGACCTCAAGTGGTGGGCTGGTACAACAATAACACAGGGGTCATAGACCTGGAGTGGTGGGCTGGTACAACAATAACACAGGGTCATAGACCTGAAGTGGTGGGCTGGTACAACAATAACACAGGGGTCATAGACCTCAAGTGGTGGGCTGGTACAACAATAACACAGGGGTCATAGACCTCGAGTGGTGGGCTGGTACAACAATAACACAGGGGTCATAGACCTCGAGTGGTGGGCTGCTACAACAATAACACAGGGGTCATAGACCTCGAGTGGTGGGCTGCTACAACAATAACACAGGGGTCATAGACCTCGAGTGGTGGGCTGGTACAACAATAACACAGGGGTCATAGAATTCTTCATCATAGGGCAAGCCCTTCCATTAACGAGCCCTCCGGTCCACCCCGCTATTAAAACAGAGAACACCCCTTCCACTATCCAGGGAACACCGAACACAGTCCCCGAACCATAACAAAGGACGGCAGCAGCCGGCCTCATCTGGTTGTCTTCACACAAACACCACTAACCTATTATTATAGCCTGTTGGAATATTTCCATCACCATCATCATCTGCAGTAAGGATCAATGATTATCATTCCCGATGCTTCAGTGATTGATTATCAATAAAGGGGGGATTTTATTGCATTAAGCTGTTTGATTCGGATATAATCAACGCATTGCATCTCATAGAGAACAGGCCTTTGGATTAGATTCCTATTATTCATTACTGTCAATATTCCATTTTCTTCCCGATATTACATGTATTGATTCTGTAGGCTATTTGAAATAGTATCCTAGTCACCTATAGCTATGTGCTTAATGAGCAAGAGTTCCCCAGCCGTAGGTACATACAGCATAGCAACCCTTTAGTAATGTCTACAGTAACAGCATAGCAACCCTTTAGTAATGTCTACAGTAACAGCATAGCAACCCTTTAGTAATGTCTACAGTAACAGCATAGCAACCCTTTAGTCACGTCTACAGTAACAGCATAGCAACCCTTTAGTAATGTCTACAGTAACAGCATAGCAACCCTTTAGTAACGTCTACAGTAACAGCATAGCAACCCTTTAGTAACGTCTACAGTAACAGCATAGCAACCCTTTAGTAACGTCTACAGTAACAGCATAGCAACCCTTTAGTAATGTCTACAGTAACAGCATAGCAACCCTTTAGTAATGTCTACAGTAACAGCATAGCAACCCCTTTAGTAACGGCTACAGTAACAGCATAGCAACCCTTTAGTAATGTCTACAGTAACAGCATAGCAACCCTTTAGTAATGTCTACAGTAACAGCATAGCAACCCTTTAGTAATGTCTACAGTAACAGCATAGCAACCCTTTAGTCACGGCTACAGTAACAGCATAGCAACCCTTTAGTAATGTCTACAGTAACAGCATAGCAACCCTTTAGTAACGTCTACAGTAACAGCATAGCAACCCTTTAGTCATGTCTACAGTAACAGCATAGCAACCCTTTAGTAACGTCTACAGTAACAGCATAGCAACCCTTTAGTAATGTCTACAGTAACAGCATAGCAACCCTTTAGTCACGTCTACAGTAACAGCATAGCAACCCTTTAGTCATGTCTACAGTAACAGCATAGCAACCCCTTTAGTCACGGCTACAGTAACAGCATAGCAACCCTTTAGTAACGTCTACAGTAACAGCATAGCAACCCTTTAGTAACGTCTACAGTAACAGCATAGCAACCCTTTAGTAACGTCTACAGTAACAGCATAGCAACCCTTTAGTAACGCGTCTACAGTAACAGCATAGCAACCCTTTAGTAACGTCTACAGTAACAGCATAGCAACCAATGCGTGTAGGTGTGGTGTTTCTTTACCTTCAGAAGCGGATCAGGGCCCGGTTTCCCATAGCGATGGAACTTACATTTACGAGTGTTTTAATGATGCATCTTTCCTACAACGGCCGAAGACGTAACATGCGTTTCCCAAAACACCACGCAGAGAGAACAGTCGCTAAGTGCATCGTTGGATTATTTTAAGACTGGTTATGACACCTACATGAGAGTGTCAAAACCCACAAAACCCACAAGGCAAAACATTCCATTCCACCATAGCCTACGTGTCAACAGTATGTTTATGTTATATAAAACATTTTAAATTGACCATGTTAAATTATCATTGTAATTGCGCACAAAATTATGTCAGATATGCACCGACCCCCAATGCTCTGTTGCTGATGACTGGGATGAATGCAGGAGCAGATCTCAGGAGCGGGACAAGACACCCTCTATTTGACTGATGACTGATATCAGGGCCTGTACCTGATAGGGCTATCTGGCTGATATGATTATGATGGTCATAATGCTTCATGACAGTGTCATAAAGTGTATTTTACAGTCCAAGTAATTTATGATGAAGAAAAAAAACATGACTGTAAAGAATTCATTACAACAACAACAAAGGACTTAACCCTCGTGTTGTCCTCCCAAATGCCTTACGCCTTTTTGTCCTCTGGGGTCAAAAATGACCCCGCCTGGTTTGACTGTTTATAAAGCATACAGTATACATTTTCAATCAATTCTGTGTTACATCTTTAGTCTTACTTCTGTTCAACCCATTACTAGAATTTTTTTCATTTGTTTTGGAATTTAGAGCCAATAGACCTTGTTTACATAAAAGTATACCCTGTTTTTAAGTAAAAAATACAATGAAACTATGAATTATTTTGACCTATTATTATTTGACTATTTGACTTATCACTGAGTGGTATTTGTAAAAGTTTAGTGAGGATGCTGTTTTTGAATCATTTTATTTTTATTAATGACAGCCCATAATCACACCTTTTGTCCTCTGGGGTCAAAAATGACCCCGCCTGGTTTGACTGTTTATAAAGCATACAGTATACATTTTCAATCAATTCTGTGTTACATCTTTAGTCTTACTTCTGTTCAACCCATTACTAGAATTTTTTTCATTTGTTTTGGAATTTAGAGCCAATAGACCTTGTTTACATAAAAGTATACCCTGTTTTTAAGTAAAAAATACAATGAAACTATGAATTATTTTGACCTATTATTATTTGACTATTTGACTTATCACTGAGTGGTATTTGTAAAAGTTTAGTGAGGATGCTGTTTTTGAATCATTTTATTTTTATTAATGACAGCCCATAATCACACCTTTTGTCCTCTGGGGTCAAAAATGACCCCGCCTGGTTTGACTGTTTATAAAGCATACAGTATACATTTTCAATCAATTCTGTGTTACATCTTTAGTCTTACTTCTGTTCAACCCATTACTATAATTTTTTTCATTTGTTTTGGAATTTAGAGCCAATAGACCTTGTTTACATAAAAGTATACCCTGTTTTTAAGTAAAAATACAATGAAACTATGAATTATTTTGACCTATTATTATTTTGACTATTTGACTTATCACTGAGTGGTATTTGTAAAAGTTTAGTGAGGATGCTGTTTTTGAATCATTTTATTTTTATTAATGACAGCCCATAATCACACCTTTTTGTCCTCTGGGGTCAAAAATGACCCCGCCTGGTTTGACTGTTTATAAAGCATACAGTATACATTTACAATCACTTCTCTGTTTCAACTTTTCAGTCAACTTTATTCCAACCTATTACCTGACATATAACACATGTTATAATTCATTTCCAAAACATTTTCAACTTCAAAACCTAACTTTTTAGTCTGAATGAGCCCTCAGTTGCATGCGAGGCAGGTAGTAATGGCGTGATCTTTGCAGATGTATGCATTGCATTTTTGGCACATTTTGGATGTTTTGAAATCACTTCGGCGAGGGCAGAATTTGCACCTACTCCTTTTGGGTAATGGGCGAGGAAGGGCTGGTCGGCATGAGGGAACTGGGAGAGGGGGAGCTGCTGCAGAGGTAGAGCTGGAGGAGACCTGCTGGATCTTCTTAACCAATTTGACAGCGGCTGACGTGCGGGGAATAACCTTGCGTCGCTTGATGTGAGGTATCACCAGTTGTCGCCCAAGCTCCTCCATGAAGAGCCTTCTCTTGTTGTACTTTCCCTGATTCCAGGCTGGCTTGATTTCAGACCATAGGACAAAAGAGTTGTATGCAGACACGTCGAGAATGTTGTAGAAGACAACGAGTGGCCAACGGGCTGTCATTCTTTTGCACGTGTACACACTGGTAACTTTGTCAAGGATATCAACACCACCTTTGTTGTGATTGTAATCTTCAATGATTTTGGGCCTTTTGTCATCCCTGTTGCTCACAGCAGCATCCCGATGCAGAGTGCTCATCAGAAGAACATTTTTCTGTTTTTTGGGGTGATATGACACTAGAGCATGGGTCTCGGTGAAGGCAAACTTCGATGAGAACCGTGCCCGGTCCTTTTTTGACACCAGAGCAGGGGGAAGCTCAGGCTTATTCCTCCGTACTGTTCCCACCATGTACAGCTTTCTTTTCAGCAGCTGCAAGCCAAGAGCATGTGAAGTAAAAAAAGTTGTCACAGGTGATTGTTTTCCCCGGAGACCTTCTGTCATGTCAAGGACAACTCTCATGCCCTGATTTTTTTTCTGACTGCGCACCAGCCGGTTTGCCAGTGTATACCTGCATGTTCCATGCATAGCTAGACCTGGCATCGCATGCTACCCATATTTTTATCCCATATTTCCCTGGTTTACTCGGGATGTACTGTTTGAATGGACAGCGACCTCTGAAGGGGACCAGGCGCTCATCCACAGTCACATCAGTACCTGGATCGTACATCAACGGCAGGAGAGACACCCACTTGTCCCATACATCTCGAATGGGAGCAAGTTTGTCTCGTGCACGGCGATTTTCTCTTGTGGCTTTATCATCAAATCTAATCACTCTTGAGATTTTATGAAACATCTTGAGTGTCATGGTAGCACGGAAAATTGTCCTACCAGACTCGGCATGCCATAAACTAGATGTAGCTTCCTTACTAGATCGGTACACGCCAGCAAGAATCAACACACCCACATATGCCTGCAAATCCATTTGATCCATCTTTCTCCACTTGTTGCCATAAACGCGTTGCCCCCTCCTTGTTTGTCATGCTCAGCACTGCGTCTTCAATAGGCTTTGGCAGAAACAGGTCAAAAGTGGACTTTATGTCATCAATCCGAGACCTTGCATATGCAGTTGGACCATGGTGGCTTGTATCTCTCTCTGCTGTCAACATGCGTCGTCGGTCACTGGGAGGGATGGAAGACCAGATCAATGTTTCATCCTTTGACTGGAAATATTCTTCCATCTCAGCTGGGTCCTCTTCCTCAGATTCTACCTCATCTGTTGATTCTTCGTCTTCATCATAATAGATGATGTCCTCCACTTCTGACACTTCTTCCATTTCAACTTCAGATTCTACCTCATCTGTTGATTCTTCATCATAATAGGTGCAGTGCTCCACTTCTGACACTTCTTCCATACCAGCTTCAGATTCTACGTCATCATCACGTTCATCCATTTCCTTATATTCATAATCATCTTCCATTTCTGCAGCAGGAGATGTGGGGGAATCTTCGGAGGAAGAAGTAGCATGCTGTCTGTATGTTGGATCTATCACCTCATCATTATGTTCCTTCTCTTCTGACCCTGAACCCTCTTCATCAGTTGATTCATCCTCATTATGTGCAGCATTGTCCTCCTGGTCATTATTTTCTTTTATTTCAAAAATTATCTTGCAAGCCTCCTGTGCATTATAAAACTTCTGCCTCCTCATTGTGCTGCCTGTCTCTCTCAGACTAAAATGTGAAATGCCCAAACACCTGTGAGAAAATACTTTTGTTGTTGTTGTTGTTGTCATAACCATTGCTTGACCCCACACATCAAAGAAACATGATCAAAGATGTTTTGACCCCACACATCAAAGAAACATTATCAAAGAACTTTTGACCCCACACATCAAAGAAACATGATCAAAGATGTTTTGCCAAGCAGTATGTAAACTTTGTGCTGCGGGGTCTTTTTGACCCCAGAGGACAACAGAAGTTATTACATTTAGTAAAACACCCATAATTCAATCAAATTACTTCAAATTTGTTTGAATCATAAAGAGCATAGTATTAAACAACTACCGTTATTTTCAGACCAATTGATGAATAAAAACATATTTTGTCGGCAAAGATTTAATTTGGGGTCAGAATGACCCCAGGACAACAGGAGGGTTAAGAAACACATTTTCAAACAAAAGGAAACTTCTTGGCAGAAGAAAAAAACACATTCGAATAAATGTGGGTTCTGACTCTCCTATGTAGGTTTCATACCCAGCCGTAAAACAACACAATACATGTCACAACAGGTGTAAATATTGGGCCATGGCCAGTGGCGGTTTTACACGGAGGCCGGGGAGGCCCGTGCCTCCCTGGAAATGTCCCTGGCCACCCCTGTGGCCCCCCGTGCTGACCAAATAAAAAATTATGAATTTATAACTATTTTACACGCGAGCGCCAAAAAGCGGAACTAATGCAACGCTCTACACGGCAACGTTCTACACGGGTAAATTAGAGTGGCGCACCCAAAAAGTAGGCTAGTAGGCTATCCTTGCTAGGTCTACACAATGTTGTGATGTTAACCACGTAACTTCATCCGTCTTGGCTGTTGCATCGCGATAACAAATACATTTTTTAGTAAAAAGTAATCAACAGGTTATCTGCCAGTGTTAAGTAGGGAGGGATGGTTAGGTAACAAAATGTAATGCATGCCCCTACGTTTTTTCTTCTTCTAATAGTTATCATGAAACGAGGAAGGGACATAAAGTCATTTTTTGCCCCAGCAAACAAAAAAGTGAGAGAAACAAATCGAGGTTTTGAGAAAGTTGAGGAAGAGGGAGAGCCAGCATGTGATGAAAGTGAGGGGTCTGACAAAGAGAGGGAAATTCCAGAGGGTGAGGAGGATGAAGAAGAGGGTGAGGAGGATGAAGAAGAGGTGAGGACTCCTTGTTTTATTATTTTTCATTTTACATCATCTATCTTTTTTTTCCTCACAGTACCAGTAGTTCCACACACTACTAGAGTGTATGTATGTTTGTATGTATGTATATATATCCCACCAATCCTCTCTCAAGAGGTTTTCAAAAAGGGGCAAACTCATGTCTCAAGACCTGCTTCTGTTGGTTCCCCTCTCCTGCCTGTAACTTTCCATCCACATCCCCAAAGTTTTGTGGCCCATTATGACATCACTCCATTAAGTGATTGCTGCATGTACTGCTCTAAGGAAACACTTCTCTCTCTCTCTCTCTCTCTCTCTCTCTCTCTCTCTCTCTCCCCTCTCTCTCTCTCGATAGATAGATAGAGTTTATGATTTTATTCTTTTGAATTATCTCTGCCAAACATCTATGTACTACAAATCTTCAAGCTCCACAGATGTTTTATGGCATCCACTAAACCTCTTTAGATATTTGTAAATTATACAGTGTGATACCTTTCAACGAAAGTTTATTTTATTTTTTACCAACTATGATTTTTCCTTTTGAAAACAAGCAAAGCAAGAAAAAAAGAAACAAAATCACTCCAATCATTGCACACTTGTGTCGTTCAGACTTTGCAGGTCCAGCTTTGACATGATGATCTAACTAACACTAATATTGTAACTAATATTGTAACTGAAATATGTATGATCCTATGATGAGCGATTGCTTACTTCCCTTTCACTCTTAAAACATTACTGAAAAAAATTTGTATAAAAAAGTAGGGGTGTAACGATCCATCTACTACATCGATGTATCGATTTATATTCATATGATCCAACTACATCGATCTGTGCTTGGCGAGTTGGCCTTTTGGACAACATATATCGATCTAACATCGTTTTAAATGTAATAAATCGATTGTATCGATACTAGGAAATAACCCATTGGATTTAAGCACGTCAGACTTTATATGCAGGGGTGCACATAACTGGTACGCAGATACGCAAGCGCGACAAAAATCAGGAATGCGTAATGCCACTTGTGTTTCTACGCGCCTTTGCGTACTTGACCGATCTTCTCATCTAACCTTACACATGACATGTTGCTTGTCAACTACTGTCAGGGATGTCCAAAAAGCAACAGACATTAAGCAGATTCTTTGGCGTTTCGCCACCTACAAAGAAAACGCCAACTGGAGCCAGAGCCGAAGAAAATACTTTTTTCGGAAAAGTGGCTTGAAGCTAACGATGAGCGCACTGAAATGTGGTGCAAGATTTGCCGCTCAAATCCACATCTAGCAGACAAAACAGGTGCATTTATAAAGGCTCAAAGAATTTCAACCATCCTTTATTTGACAAACATGAAAAGAGCAAGGAGCACACGAATGTGGCGCAAGCCATTGCTAAAAGCGAGCCGAGAATAAATGTCCAGTCGCCGAGACAAGCTGAATGAAGAACAGCGGCAAGCTCTGTTTAATATTTTTCTCTTTCCATAAAGCTAAACACGCACGTCCCATGTCTTCCTATTCTGAGGATGTTCCTTTACTGAATGCTTTTGATGGATCTGAGGACATCACAAAAACTGAGCAGGAAATAGTTTACATTGTGTCTGTGTCCAGCAACGGAGAGTTTACTTCGGACTTTATTGGACTGATTGAATTGGGTGCTGACCGAACCGCACAGGCCATAACAGACGGACTTGTGAGACTTTTGGTAAGTTTCATAATACCAGATGGTCTGCATGGAGTCATGAAACACTGTTAAAAATATAAAGACTATTGCCAGCCATTAAAATGCAACTGGTTACCAGGTATTTATTTCAGTCACACTGGTTGAATTTTTGGCTAAAAGGTTACTGAATCGATTTCAAGTCACTGAATCGTTTCGGATCGTATCGTTCTAAATGAACCAATATCGTCCTTGAATCGTATCGACAACCACGAATCGTGATACAAATCGAATCGTTGTTAAAACGAATCGTTACACCCCTAATAAAAAGGTATATGTAGTATATGTTTGTTTAGTGAGCATTCATGCTGTCATTTTTTCCTAATGTGAACTATGGTGGAAATGTGCTGTCCTAAATGGACTTGCCCATATATGTTGTAAAGCCTTTTTTGTACACCTGCTCATCAACTGACAGTGAAGTACACAAAGACACAGACACACACACACACACACACAGACACCTGTAATATTCTTGTTTTCATGTTGTTGCTGATATCCATCAGTGTTGTTCATATTGCTACATTGTGTTGACATGATTGTTGCTTTTAAACGAATGTTAACTTAATGTTTATTGTCTGCATCCTATTGGACTACTGGATGTTAATGTGTAACACGTTTTCCTGTTTATGTGCTTTAGCAATACTGTATGTCAATATGGTCATGCTAGTAAAGCCTCTTTGAATTGAATTTCTTTTCTGATTTGGTTTATTTTACCTAAATGGATACAGGGTAGTGTGTTTTGTTTATAAATCACTCAGAAAGTTTTCTTTCTTAAAACAAAATGTGGAATCAACTGTCCACAGTAGTGGGGCTTCCATAAATAGGAAATGGCACATTGTTGTACCCTTTGTTGTATCCTGGAGTTTTGTTCACATTGAATATGAACCCTGTATTTGTACCCTGTACTTTTTTAAAAACATTTTATTTATTTATTTTTTCATTTTTATGGCACTATCTCTCTTGCATCTGCACTCTTGTACAAAATACGTGTTATAATAAATGTCATATGATTTTAAAGTAAAATAAAGTTTATAATCTTTGAATATCATGTGTTGCCAGTTTTTTTATGTGTGCCCCCTGATTAAACACTGGCCCCTCCTTGGCCCCCCTAGTAAAATGTGTCTAGAACCGCCACTGGCCATGGCAGTGTTAAGTGACCATGTTATGACCATGTTATGACAACTTATGTCAGCTGTTATGACATGTTTATGACCGTGTCATAACGACGCTGGGTGTCAAGTAGTGTTAGCACTTATTCTAACGCTTACCCTGTAATAACGCACCACATCATCGATTTGGCACATCATGGCGCGCACGCGGTTACACATCATGAAATGTATTGAGACCAATTCCAGACAAGTAGCCTACAAGTAGCATATAGAACTCAACTGAACATGACATGTATTTAAACATGATTTAAAAATAGGCCTATAGCCTACTGTTTATATTTTTAATACAGTCATCTCGGTTTTAAGTTGAAGCATCTTTTTATACTTTGCTTGTTCGTGTTATTGGCAAAAACATTGTCAACTTCGTTCTGAAGTTATCGGCGGTCACAGAGCGACGGATAAATCATGTGATTCTATGTTTAGCAGAGATCTTCTGTGTATAAAGTGATGCAGGAGGGAAAAAACCATCTAACGACGCACTTACTGCAGCTTTTCAAGTGCAACGTTAATAACGATGGTTCTGGGAAACAGCTCAGAGATTTAACGACGGTCCCTACGAAGATTCTAACGATGAACTTTAGCCTTAAGATGCTTTTTTTGGGAAACCGGGTCAAGGTGGCTCCGGTGCAACGGTCCAGGCTATGGTCCAATACGCTCCGGTGATCGAGTTCAATACAGCGCTTCGAATAACAATAGAGCCAATACGTTCAAATGAATATCTTGTCAGCGATGCATGCATTATTATAGAGGCTGATAGGATTCATATCACCTGGGTTTGTAAATAAGCAAAGGTGAATTCACCAATCGAGAGTCAATAGGTTATTGTTTCATACACAGGTAGGCCTATGAGGTGTTTATTTTGTGGAGAGAAAAAAAAGCGAAAGAAGTCTGCACTTACCTGCTGAAAATGGCTTCACGAACCCTCTGTATTAGCGCATGGCACAAGCAGACTCCTGTTGTTTCTCGGAAGGATACCAAGGCACCGAAGCAGAGCAGTAGTTGAGTTCTATCACCTTGACGTCGGAGCGGCTGGTCGCCGTATCCAGGCAACCTCGTCCTCTGCGAAGCACCTGGCGGAAAAAGGATCGCGCACAGGCTGGCAAAGGTAGGAAGTTGCAGGGCGGTGGAAAACAGCGTTTTAAGTAAACGGTACGGTACTTCTCTTGCAAATGTGTGGTCTGTTTCATCCAACTAAGGTCCTCCTTACCTCCCTCCTTACCTCCCTCCCTCCTCCCCCTCTCTCTCCCCTCCTCCCCCTGGTCTGCAGGCGCCGTCGCCGACATGGCACCGACGCCCTCTACCGCAATCAGGCCGTTTGCGCACGAGCCGAACCGTATTCTTGATAAATTGTGTGCAGCTCCTGCACCTTGCTACAGATCCTGAACCGGGAGGCGGGACCGTGGACCCACCGGGTGGGTGGAGGATGCTTAGGCATCAAATCATGTGTTTGATGTATTTGATACCGTTCCATATACTCCGCTCCAGCCATTACCAGGAGCCCGTCCCTCCCAATGAAGGTGTCACCAACCTCCTGTGGTTCCAGCCCAATGAAGGGCTGACTGACTGAATCAGGTGTATCTCACTGGCCTGGGAACCTGGGGGGGTGTTCAGAAGGATGGAAGGTTTTGGTTGAATCGACGTTGTTTCCACATCATTTCAACTGAAATTACGTTGAACCAACGATCTCTATGGCTGCATTTACACAGGCAACTTCCCAATGAACATTCTGGGCCCAATTGTCTGTTTTGTATTGTCTGGAAACTCACTTGTAGAATTGGTTTGCTGTAGGTCTCTTAAAAAAGAGAAGCCCTGCAAGGTTATTAAAAAAGAGTCTCCAAACCCCCTCTGATTTTAAATCTAGATCTGGTCTTGGTATTTTTTATTTAAATGTATGCCGCCTGTTGTCTAAAATTGATGGGGTTAGGATTTGGGCTAAATCAACTGATGTAATTGTGTTTTCTGAAACCTGGCTCAGCAAGTCTGTTCTTGATAAGGATATTTGTATAAATGGTTATAATGTGTATCGCACTGATCGAGTTAAGAAAGGTGGGGGTGTGGCTATATATGTAAAGACTAAATTCCTTGTAAGTGTGGCGAAGTCTGAAACTATTTGTAAACAGTTGGAATTTCTTGCTTTGAATCTGGAGGTTTCAAAGGGTCTCTCTATAACTGTGATTGGCTGTTATAGACGCCCCTCTGCTCTCGGTTATGCATTTTCTTCTCTGATGCACCTTATGTCTGAACTTCTTTACAGTGAAATGATCTTGATTGGTGGTCTCAACTGGTGTTGGTTAAAGCCTGTGTCTGATGATTTTAAAATGTATTTTAATTCTATGAATCTTACACAGTTGATTAATTCACCCACCCGACCAAATCTCAAATGTCCAGAGAAATCTACCCTCATTGATTTGATATTGACAAATGTTCCACATGAATATTCTGCGGTTGGTGTTTTCTGAAATGATTTAAGTGACCATTGTGCTGCTGTTGCTGTTAGAAATACTAAGGTAGCTAAAACAAACCCACGCTTTATTCGTAAGAGAAATGTTAAGAGTTTTAATGAGCAGGCTTTCTTTCATGTTTTGTTTTATTTTGACCGTAGCAAGATTGAGCTTATTCCTGATGTGGAAACTGCCTTGAAGTTCTTTCATTAGGTTTTTTTCCAAATAGTAAACAAACATGCCCCATTCCGCAGGTTCAGAGTTAAAGGGCGGGATAATCCATGGTTTTCTTTCTGAGCTGTCCTGTATTATTCACAAACGTAATCTAGCCTGGGCTAAACCAAGGAAATCATGTTCTGATTGGCTTCTTTTTTAGACAGCTACGAAACAAGTGTTCTTCTCTCTTCTCAGGAAGGCCAAGTCTGAATATTTTATGTCTGTTACCACTGATAACCTGAATGACCCTAGAAAGCTTTGGAAGGCTTATTAAGTCTATGTCTGGTAACAGTAATGTTAATGAATTACCGTCACGTGTATTGAAGGACTCTGTTGCTGTAGATGACAACTGAAATGCTGAACTGTTTCAATGAACACTTTGTATAATCTGGTAGGCTGTTTGATTCAGTATCTTCTGTCTCTGTAGAACCCTGTGTGGATGAACCGGTCAGAGCTGGTCAAACTTTGAGCTTTTCGCCATTCTCAGTGCAGGAGGTGCGTAAAAACCCTGAAATCCTTTAGATCAGAGAAAAGCTGCAGGTCCTGATCTTCTTAAAACTGGCAGCTGACTTCATAGCTGAACCACTTACATATCTGTTCAATCTAACCCTGGAATGTAATGAAATTCCAAGGATCTGAAATCAGCATTTGTCCTACCACTTTTAAAAAGGTCGGAGATCCAACTATTTTAAATAATTATAGGCCAATCTCAAAGCTGTCACCTCTGGCAGAAATACTTGGAAACCCTTGTTAGTGAACAGCTAAAATAGTTGTTATATACTAACTCTATTTTTTAAATGTACCAATCGGGCTTCAGGAAGAAGCATACCACAATTACAGCAGCCATGAAGGTTTTAAATGATATCACTGAAGCCCTTGACAAAAAAAAAAACAGCGCTGTGTCTCACTTTTTATTGATCTCTCTAAGGCTTTTGATACAGTTGATCATGCTATACTAAGGCAGAGATTGTCGAGCGTAGGTCTTTCGGAGCAGTAGCATGGTTTGCT
>NW_025536080.1:0-69741 GCF_020615455.1 Coregonus clupeaformis | reverse complement strand
CCTAATCCAGGCACTTGTCATCTCCCGTCTGGATTACTGCAACTCGCTGTTAGCTGGGCTCCTGCCTGTGCCATTAAACCCCTACAACTCATCCAGATGCCGCAGCCCGTCTGGTGTTCAACCTTCTCAAGTTCTCTCACGTCACCCCGCTCCTCCGCACACCTCCACTGGCTTCCAGTTGCTTGCATCTGCTAACAAGACCATGGTGCTTGCCTTACGGAGCTGTGAGGGAACGGCACCTCCGTACCTTCAGGCTCTGATCAGTCCCTACACCCAAACGAGGGCATTGCGTTCATCCACCTCTGGCCTGCTGGCCCCCCTACCTCTGCGGAAGCACAGTTCCCGCTCAGCCCAGTCAAAACTGTTCGCTGCTCTGGCACCCCAATGGTGGAACAAGCTCCCTCACGACGCCAGGACAGCGGAGTCACTCACCTCCTTCCGGAGACACTTGAAACCCCACCTCTTTAAGGAATACATGGGATAGGATAAAGTAATCCTTCTACCCCACCCTTACCCCACCCCAAACAAAAAAACAAAAAAACATTGTAAAGTGGTTATCCCACTGGCTATAAGGTGAATGCACCAATTTGTAAGTCGCTCTGGATAAGAGTGTCTGCTAAATGACATAAATGTAAATGTAATGTAAACACACACACTTCTCTCTCTTTCTCTCTCAGGTCCTTCTGATGGAGCTCCTACAGTGAGACCTATCTGTATGGAGAGGAGGGGGTGCTTCATGTAGCCCTGGGTGATGTAGAAATGTTTTGTATGATCGATTCTAAGTACATTCTTTCCATAAAACAATTCCACCCTCCTATTTGAACACATGTAAAACAGGAGTTATTTTTACTGTGCTCAAGTTTCTAAAAGTGAGAGTGTGAGTCAATCTCCCTGTGTGTTTATCCCTGAGGCAGAGACAGAAAGGGTTTGCTACTCCAGAATAACAGAATTACTTAGCTGCTCACAGAGGGTGTGACCATGACCATGCGGCTGGCTTACCTCACCACAATATTTCCCAGGGTCCTTGGCGTCACCTCCTGCATGTCATCGTCGATCACTGGTTACTGGAGAAGAGAGAGGTGCATAGGAAATCTGATTTATAAGGCTTATATTTCACCAGTGGGCAAGGTGGGATGTCAAAATGTGGCTTGCTCTAAAGTTCAACCATTGTTTTGATGGTGTGTGTTTTTCTTCTTTTCGCAAGTCAACATGCCTCGGACTCCTCTCAAACGTGCACATATTAAACCAATTACAGTGTGACATTAATACCTTTTTGTATTTGTCAACTACATGTAACTGATTACAGTTGCAGAGCCTGGGAAAAGCAGTATCTCTCTGCATACTGGTCAGGTAAATTGACTGAGACTTTCAGAACATTTGGGATAGTTCCAGAGGCGTCATGCCCATAGGGGGCACAGGGGCACGTGCCCCTCAGATTTGTCCTGTTTAAAAAATACATATTTTGTTTTTTGTAAATGTTTTGTTGTTTCTCTGTAATACACTCTCTGTAATATTATCTAGCACCAAGAAATGTTATGAAGTTGGCTTTAACTAGCCCAGATAGGTTACCAATTTCCAAACATCATAACTAACTACCAAGAAGCCATTTCAGGCTATCAATCGTTAGAGTAGCTAGCTGGTCTATCTACACTACATGACCAAATATGTGGACACCTGCTCATTGAACATCTCATTCCAAAATCATGGGTATTAATATGGAGTTGGTCCGCCCTTTGAAGCTATAACAGCCTCCACTCTTCTGGGAAGGCTTTCCACTAGATGTTGGAACATTGCTGACCCGGGACTTGCTTCCATTCAGCCACAAGAGCATTAGTGAGGTCGGGGCACTGATGTTGGGTGATTAGGCCTGGCTCGCAGTTGGCATTCCAATTCATCCCAAAGGTGTTTGATAGGGTTGAGGTCAGGGCTCTGTGCTGGCCAGTCAAGTTCTTCCACACCGATCTCAACAAACCATTTCTGTATGGACCTCGCTTTGTGCACGGGGGCATTTTCATGCTGAAGACAGGAAAGGGTCTTCCCAAATTGTTGCCATAAAGTTGGAAGCTACAGAATTGTCTAGAATGTCATTGTATGCTGTAGCGTTAAGATTTCCCTTCACTGGAACTACCTAGCCCGAACATGAAAAACAGCCCCAGACCATTATTCCTCCTCCATCTAACTTTACAGTTGGCACTATGCATTCGGGTAGGTAGGTGTTCTCCTGGCAATCGCCAAACCCAGATTCGTCTGTCGGAGTGCCAGATAGTGGGCGAAGGTGATTCATCACTCCAGAGAACGTGTTTCCACTGCTCCAGAGTCCAATGGCGGCAAGCTTTACACCACTCCAGCCGACGCTTGGCATTGTGTATGGTGATCTTAGGCTTGTGTTCAGCTGTTTAGCCATGGAAACCCATTTCATGAAGCTCCCAACAAACAGTTATTGTGCTGACATTGCTTCCAGAGGCAGTTTGGAACTCGGTAGTGGTTGTTGCAACCGAGGACCGATGATTTTTATGCACTACAGCCCTCGGCGGTCCTGTTCTGTGAGCTTGTGCTTGGCCTACTACTTTTGCGGCTGAGCCATTGTTGCTCCTAGACGTTTCCACTTCACAACAACAGAACTTACACTTGACCGGTGCAGCTCTAGCAGGTCAGAAATTTGACGAACTGACTTGTTGGAAAGGTGGCATCCTATGACGGTGCCACGTTGAAAGTCACTGAGCTCTTCAGTAAGGCCATTCTACTGCCAATGTTTGTCTATGGAGATTGCATGGCAGTGTGCTCGATTTTATACACATGGCAGCAACGAGTGTGGCTGAAATAGCCAAATCCACTAATTTGAAGGGGTGTCCACATACTTTTGTATATATAGTGTACCTTAGCTGGCATGGCTGCTGGCAGGTTGGTAGACTTTAGAAAAGCAAGCAATTACTAAATGTACTGAATAAGACTCACATTCCTTTAAATCTTTTGCCCAGATTTTAGCAGAGATGCAGAGAAGCATATTTAGTTTCTTTAAAACAAGAACCACCAATCAGGAGGATACAGACAGCTCAAGAGGTTTTTCTGCTTAATGCAGAAGAAATATTTTTTTTTACATAAGATTAAACATAATGATTATGGCTCTAGCTTACATGAAAAAGCTGTTTCAGGTGTTTGAAAAATGCAAAATTCTCCAACTAGCGGATGGGGGGGCCTAGACACCACCCCACAACCATCCTTGCGTTCTTTGTGCCCCCTCAGATTTTGGGGGTGCATGACACCCTGGATAGTTCTGCTCTAATGAAGGAGACAGGTTAGTTCTCACCATTATATCCTGGAACGGGTTTGCCAGCCTGACCAGCAGGGGGAGACAGGAGCAACTCCACACTACTCTTCTATCTCTGCAACACGCACTTATAAACACTCATATACACGTACGCACACACACACACACATAGAAAAATATGCACGCATGCACACAGGGGGCGCAACTTTCACTGGGGATGTCCCCCCACATTCTGAAATTGCATTTTGACCATGCGGATGCCTCCGAGCAGTCGGGTAGGCTGTTTGGAGTGTTTATCCGACTGGATTAAAAAAATGAAACCCTAAAACCAAAGTTGCGCCCTGCATGCACACATCACAATCTCAACTTTTTACCACACAACCATAAAAAAGTTTTACAGAATGCGCAAAAGGGAACAAATTATTCATACTTTTGAGTGGAACAAAAGTCAGTTTCATGCATCCCTAGAAATAAAAATGGTTTGTGATTGGCAGGCATGTCATCAAAGCTGTGGTTGACCTGTGTTCTTCCTGTGAGCAGAGTTAACCTACATTACCAGAACTATGACAACTCCTATGGGCTCCTCTGACTCACACAACCAACCTCCACTCTACACAGCTGCTCCACTTTACACTGAGATATCTCTCTGTCTATTCTGTCCCCAGTCACATGTGCCCACACATCAACACTACAGCCCTGGTTCCAACCTAAATACAGCAGAACCATCAAAGAGGTGACACATCACACAGGGGGAGGCTCTGATGGAGGATAGGAGAAGAACCAATGACCACCGAAAATAGTTTTCTTCCTCCATCCTCATCATTGTATCCTGTTGTCATGGAGATATCTGAACGTGAGAGCACTCTAACCTACTTCACTTTCTTAGCAAGCTTTTTGGACTAAGCTTCTATCCATATTATAAGGCATTCTTTGCTTGGAGGGGGGATTTTGACTGTGATGGAGATGTCGCATAACATCCCAGATCAATGGAGGGAGAGAAATGAATCCTCCTCCTCTAGCCACCAGGGCAGTGGCCTCTGAACTGGAGATGTTCTGCACCTCTCTGGGCTCATTCTCCATCAGCAGGTTAATCACTCCCTGTAGACTTCCAAAGCCCTTCTACCTCGGCCAACACTGACGCGCCAACACTGAGGGGCCAACACGGGAGGTCTCCCCCAATGGGAGGTGCAGAAGGGGGGATATAGTCTGCCCTGGTCCCACCTACATGGTCAAAAAGTCAAGGCCTATCAGCCGGTGGCCTCAGCCACCTCAGTAACCAATGACAACAAACCAGCCACTGTTCTGCTTCCTCCTCAGGTGTGATATACCACACCCTGAGGGCAGAGATGACATGGTGTAGTAGGCCTACCGTATGTTTACGACTCTTGTTATATATATATGTGGATAGAGATCAATAAACCTGTGCAGAGTAGCTGTGTGCGTCTGCTCAGCCCATATATGGATCAGTGCAGAAATGGCAGATTATAGCAACACATGTAGACCGTGACAGGCCTCTCTAAATGGGAGCATGTGAGGATAACACAATAAACCCACTGAGCTGTGGCAGCAGCGTGTGTTTAAATCTTGCTGTTAGCGGCAGTCGTTGTAATTGCGGCGCAGATTTCAGCCAGCAATTAAAGCTGGAACAGAGATGAGCAGAGACCACTAATATAATGGCCCAATATAATTGCTCTCGCCAATTAAACACTTAGAAGTGAAACAATGCACAGGGCTTAATTGGCTGCTTACATAACCAGGTACATCTGGGCTGTTAGTGGATACTAGAGCAAGAGAATAAAACACCTTGGAACATTTTCCATGGGAAAAGTATAGATCTACAGTGCTTTTTTTATTGATTGTTAACCAATCTTTGATCTTTGTTCCAGTTTCAAATAATTACATTTTGTCCCGAAGTTCTTCGTGAGGTGTAAGGGGCAGCAGTAGCCTAGAGATGAGAGAGGCGGACCAGCAGCTGGAAGGTTTCTGGTTCAAGCCCTGTGCCGGGCAACACAAAAATGGGAATGGAACTGAATTGGAAGGCTGCTGGACTCTGTCTGATCCCATGTACCATCGCCTGTTGTTGTGCCCTTGAGCAAGGCACTTAACCCCAATCGAGGGGCTGCACTGCTGCTAACCCTATGCCTCTCAACGTGTCTGTGTTAGAGGTCTTCACGGGTCCACCCAAACCTGAATACACCAGACCCGACCTGAGCGGTCTGGGAGTGTTGGGAAAGACCGAAGCCAAATTTCCATTCTAACCAATGGACAATATTTTAACATGCTGCATACTGCAATAGTCTAGTACTTGATATTCAGAGCTGTTTTTATTTCAGCGAGAGGCAGGAAGGCCTATTAATATGCCACTGCACTGCTTAGTTCTCCATTCATTTAGTGTTCTTAAACAGCAAGGCTACGCTAAGCAGAAAAACATTCCCCCTGGCACATTCAAAACATTGAAGCCGGACGTTATCTTTATATTCCCAATGACAGGGAAGATTGTCTAGTGAAAACAAGCAGAGTCGACTGAGCGAGGCTCCCGGATGGCTACCAGAGAGAGGGATACTGTGAGGAAATTAGTGTGAAAACAGGTTTAGACATGGACGAGGGATGAAAGATGTGGTTCGCTCTCTCCCTTTCTCTTTCTCTCAGTGGTCAGATATCAGTACACAAACAAATCTTCTCCAGACAGACAGATCTGTTGGGTCTGTGGTGGTGAGAGGCTGTTTGGGAGTGATGAATGGAGGGACACTGTGAGAGGGCATGCAGTGAGGGGGAGAGGAGAGGAGAGGAGAGGAGAGGAGAGGAGAGGAGAGGAGAGGAGAGGAGAGGAGAGGAGAGGTAGCATTGTGCCCTTTCATACCAGGGTGCCGTCTAAAAGCCAAGCTCCATCACTGGTCTGTCTGTACAGACACAGAGCTACACAAATCCTTTATCTTTGTTCTGGGATCTCTGACATATAACCACTAATGAATACTCTCCCAGAATCACCTTGGCTTGTTCTTCTCTTTAATCTCACATTGACTTTTACACACCCACATACCACACATGCACACAGAAGCACAAACACAAAGAAGCACAAACACATAAAGCACAAACACACAGAAGCACAAACACACAGACACACAGAAGCACAAACACACAGAAGCACAAACACACAGAAGCACATACACAAAGAAGCACAAACACATAAAAGCACAAACACACAGAAGGACCAACACACAGAAGGACCAACACACAGAAGGACCAACACACACAGAAGCACCAACACACAGAAGCACAAACACACAGAAGCACAAACACACAGACACACAGAAGCACAAACACACAGAAGCACCAACACACAGAAGCACAAACACACAGAAGCACAAACACACAGACACACAGAAGCACAAACACACAGAAGCACAAACACACAGAAGCACAAACACACAGAAGCACAAACACATAAAAGCACAAACACACAGAAGGACCAACACACAGAAGGACCAACACACAGAAGCACCAACACACAGAAGCACCAACACACAGAAGCACAAACACACAGAAGCACAAACACACAGACACACAGAAGCACAAACACACAGAAGCACAAACACACAGAATCTTGAGTCAGGCAATTATCTGGCATTCTTGTCCTTCATCTGACCCTTCACATGTCAGGTGTCAGATCTCAGGGGGCAGGCTGTGTGTGTGTGTTTCTGTGAGTCTGTGCCTGCGTCTGTGTGTAGAGAGCGGGGGGATTGGGTTGTCCCGATGATATGCGGTGCTGGGGTAACTTTGGATTGTCCCGTGATGTGCGGTTGTGGGTAACTAAGTCAGACGATGACAGTGATCAGACAGCAGGCCCAAGGTCAGCAGACCCCTACTGGGGCAGAGCTAAGAGAGAGAGAGGAGACGGCAAACATTCCTGCAGCACTGTCCTACATCTCATCTCTCTACTGACCTGTCTGAACCAACAGACCAGTATACAACGTATTTCTGATATCTGCACCAATTAAATAGGCCGGTAAGCATAGTATTCAATATAAAACAGCATGATGTGCAATCACTATATATGTGCTATGCAGTTATTTAATGTATTACGTTCTATTTTGGATCATAATATTTAATAAACGGTTAGTTTGAGGATATTGTCTGGTATGACGCACAATTACTTGTTTACTGCTTTAATTACGTTGGTAACCAGTTTATAATAGCAATAAGGCACCTCAGGGGTTTGTGGTTTGTGGCCAACACTCCACGCTAGGTCACGCCTAAGAACAGCCCTTAGCCGTGGTATATTGGCCATATACAGTGAGGGAAAAAAGTATTTGATCCCCTGCTGATTTTGTACATTTGCCCACTGACAAAGGAATGATCAGTCTAATTTTAATGGTAGGTTTATTTGAACAGTGAGAGACAGAATAACAACAAAAAAATCCAGAAAAACCCATGTCAAAAATGTTATAAATTGATTTGCATTTTAATGAGGGAAATAAGTATTTGACCCCTCTTAATCAGAAAGATTTCTGAGCTTCCAGGTGTCTTTTTATACAGGTAATCGAGCTGAGATTAGGAGCACACCAAAGGGAGTGCTCTAATCTCAGTTTGTTACCTGTATAAAAGACACCTGTCCACAGAAGCAATCAATCAATCAGATTCCAAACTCTCCACCATGGCCAAGACCAAAGAGCTCTCCAAGGATGTCAGGGACAAGATTGTAGACCTACACAAGGCTGGAATGGGCTACAAGACCATCGCCAAGCAGCTTGGTGAGAAGGTGACAACAGTTGGTGCGATTATTCGCAAATGGAAAAAACACAAAATAACTGTCAATCTCCCTCGGCCTGGGGCTCCATGCAAGATCTCACCTCGTGGAGTTGCAATGATCATGAGAACGGTGAGGAATCAGCCCAGAACTACACGGGAGGATCTTGTCAGTGATCTCAAGGCAGCTGGGACCATAGTCACCAAGATAACAATTGGTAACACACTACGCCGTGAAGGATTGAAATCCTGCAGCGCCCGCATGGTCCCCCTGCTCAAGAAAGCACATATACAGGCCCTTCTGAAGTTTGCCAATGAACATCTGAATGATTCAGAGGAGAACTGGGTGAAAGTGTTGTGGTCAGATGAGACCAAAATCGAGCTCTTTGGCATCAACTCAACTCGCCATGTTTGGAGGAGGAGGAATGCTGCCTATGACCCCAAGAACACCATCCCCACCGTCAAACATGGAGGTGGAAACATTATGCTTTGGGGGTGTTTTTCTTCTAAGGGGACAGAACAACTTCACCACATCAAAAGGACGATGGACGGCACCATGTACCGTCAAATCTTGGGTGAGAACCTCCTTCCCTCAGCCAGGGCATTGAAAATGGGTCGTGGATGGGTATTCCAGCATGACAATGACCCAAAACACATGGCCAAGGCAACAAAGGAGTGGCTCAAGAAGCAGCACATTAAGGTCCTGGAGTGGCCTAGCCAGTCTCCAGACCTTAATCCCATAGAAGATCTGTGGAAGGAGCTGAAGGTTCGAGTTGCCAAATGTCAGGCTCGAATCCTTAATGACTTGGAGAAGATCTGCAAAGAGGAGTGGGACAAAATCCCTCCTGAGATGTGTGCAAACCTGGTGGCCAACTACAAGAAACGTCTGACCTCTGTGATTGCCAACAAGGGTTTTGCCACCAAGTACTAAGTCATGTTTTGCAGAGGGGTCAAATACTTATTTCCCTCAATAAAATGCAAATCAATTTATAACATTTCTGACATGCTTTTTTCTGGATTTTGTTGTTGTTATTCTGTCTCTCACTGTTCAAATAAACCTACCATTAAAATTATAGACTTATCATGTCTTTGTCAGTGGGCCAACGTACAAAATCAGCAGGGGATCAAATACTTTTTTCCCTCACTGTACCACACCCCCTCAGTCCTTATTGCTTAAATGTAGAGTAACTTTCTCAGGCCCTGGCTTGACAGATTTGTCCCAGACAGGATCCGAGGAAAGGCCCACGCCTTACCACTCTTACAGAACATTAGCATATCTGTTTTAGAGCTTCATTAAGAGCCCATAGAGTCCTGTCCAGACAGTCTGACAACCTCCCAGCCAGCAGTGAGCTGAGGTGCCAGACTGCGGCAGAGCTACAGCAGCGCTGGTTAATAAGCCCTTCTGGTTGGAGCAGCTGTACCTGGGAGGTAGGAGGGAGTGGAGGGAGGGAAAACCTCCATGGAGGTCACAAATAAAGTCCTCTACAGCTGATGCTCAGTTCTGGATCATACAGGCATGTGACAGACATGCACAAAGTTCCGTATGCAGATGAACAGGTAGAGGAGTAGAAAGGGAAAGCTGCCATCACACCTGCTCTAATAGCATCTCAAATTTGCTAATTACAAAATGACCAGCGTAATAAAGAACACCAGCTTTACGGGTCTATGGAGTTTAAACAAGGCAGAGCTAACAGCCGACAGAAAACCACTCTGCTTGAGGAGCCAATGACACCAGCAGCCTCTAGTGAGAGGCTAGCACACACACACACACACACACACACACACACAAAGTGTCTCGGAGGAGAGCCAAGCTGTAATTACGCTAGTGGCTCCGCCCACCACGAGCCAGGAACCTCTTAATGAGCCAGTCTGTGGGACGGGAGCCATATGGTAGTGAGTGACACGCTAGGTGTGACGCGCCACGCAAATCCACAGGTGGGCACGGAAAACAAGGAAAGGTTGGCCAAAGTAAGGGCTTTCATCTGAAAATAGATTGTGTATGTAATGTGTATCTGGGTAGTACGGCTAAACAAAGGGCACATTAGGTATTTTTATCTGGCTGGAATTCTTTGAATTCTTTGGTAATGGGATGTAGTCTTATAGCTTTAGATAAGGGGACACTGTATATGTCCATTACACCATAGCCGTACGTTACCCTAGTAACGTAACCATAAGGTGGGAGGAGATACTACCACTAACCTAGCCCCTGTTGTAAGGTGAAACGTGTTAACAAACTTCAAGTCCCATACCCTGCGGTTACTTCCACTGCGTCCACTGGAAATGCAGTGAAGTCGCGTCGCCATCCATAATAAGCGCTAAGCTGAGTAGTTAAGACTTCCTCTTAACTTCCTGACTCTCTGGGGCATAATCGTGTTGGACTTTAGAGCCTCAAGTGCCAAGCACAAAGCTACTGGTTTTCATGTTGGTGAGGAGGCTGTTTAAAGGAGGCTATGTGAACACACACAGCGCCACTTCACATGGTGGCTTTAACCCACAGACAGGACTGGCTCCTCTCTAGTGCAGAGTACAGGGCCAGGGGAATGAACGCTCTAACTCTATAGTCAGAATGAGATCAAGAAAGAAACACTGTAGTTGTAAAGGATAGTCATTATTTCTAAAACCTAATTTGCTGCAAAACGTAGGATCCTGTTTCTAATTGCACTTTAATTTACAACCTTACAAAGGTTTATTTAATTGCAATTCATTATGCACCCATTTGCGTAATATCACAGTCTAGTACTTAATTGTTCAGCTTCTATTCATCCTCTCTGTGTGATGATTACCAAATGTCTCTTCCTAGAGAATAGACATCTTGTGTACTGCTCCTAGACATATTTCCCCACAACGTTACAATGAACCTGAACCTTTGTACTGAGACAGAGAGCTTTAAAGGAAAGAGCCTTTAGCGGGTCATGTCCATGGGCTGGAGCTTGGGCAAGAGGAGCTGGACAGTGGGGGACAGAGACCCAGCCGCCTGCCCTCACTGCGTCTCTAATCGCTGCCTCCCATCAGCCACTTCACCCTGGTGAGCCAGACCCTGCCAACTGGAAATATTCTGGTTGCCCGGCAACGCCGATGACATCAGCAACCTTCATCATCAGCCGTCCCTCCAACCCCAGGCACTTGGGTCTTAAAATAGCGACACAGATTATTATCAGGCTTCAAAATAGCAGCCATTTTCTCTGTTTTCTTCCTGGATACACAGGGGAAAACAAGCTGGTATTCAGACAGATTTGGATAAAGGGGTGGGGGTCAGAGGATGCTGTGGGTGTCTGACTGAAGTGGATAGATGTGACTGTCTGTGATGTAACAGAAATGGAGACCGAGTGGATACTCCTTTTTCCATATTTTTCTTCTTTTTTTTCTTCTTTTTTTTATAATTTTTTTCTTCTTCATTTTTTCATTTTTTTCTTTTTTGGATACTCTTGATAAGGGAGATAGAGAGGGGAGAGTGAAAGAGAGCGAGAGAGAGAGAGAGAGAGAGAGAGAGAGAGAGAGAGAGAGAGAGAGAGAGAGAGAGAGAGAGAGAGAGAGAGAGAGAGAGAGAGAGAGAGAGAGAGAGAGAGAGAGAGAGAGAGAGAGAGAGAGAGAGAGAGAGAGAGAGAGAGAGAGAGAGAGAGAGAGAGAGAGAGAATGGTGAAACAGGAGAGGTGATGATTGAAACGCAGAATGTATCAGCGAATCAGCTGACAGCGTGTGCGTCTGGGTGCACATGAAAGTAACGAGTGCACAAATCACTTCTACTTTATATCAGTAAAGTTCTCTTGCCCACTGTCCCTGCAAAATGACATTTGATTTGGAAAGAAAACTAATAAAAAAACTAATTCAAATTCAAAGCCATATTGGTAAATCAGTCAAACTCTGCCTGTAAGCTTGTTTACATAATTGAACATGTCCATTAGGGAACATGAAATCTGCTGTTCATATGAGATCACTGACAAGTTAGACACATTTAGCTGAGACTAATCAGAGGCATCATTTATTAGAAGAGTTTGAAGCGAGCTGTTGATGTGCCATGTCATTTTCATCAAACAGAATTAAGGAGAACATATTTCTCACACTCTTAATATCGCTCTTCCGTAGACGCAACACTCCTGCAGTGAACGATGAGAAAGAATGCTGTTCAAAATACCTGCCCCTTTGCAAAAACTCATTTACACTTCTTTGAAGGCTGCAGGAGGAAAGGAACACTTACAGTGGGGGAAAAAAAGTATTTAGTCAGCCACCAATTGTGTAAGTTCTCCCACTTAAAAAGATGAGAGAGGCCTGTAATTTTCATTTATAGGTACACGTCAACTATGACAGACAAAATGAGGAAAAAAATCCAGAAAATCACATTTTAGGATTTTTTATGAATTTATTTGCAAATTATGGTGGAAAATAAGTATTTGGTCAATAACAAAAGTTTCTCAATACTTTGTTATATACCCTTTGTTGGCAATGACACAGGTCAAACGTTTTCTGTAAGTCTTCACAAGGTTTTCACACACTGTTGCTGGTATTTTGGCCCATTCCTCCATGCAGATCTCCTCTAGAGCAGTGATGTTTTGGGGCTATCGCTGGGCAACACGGACTTTCAACTCCCTCCAAATATTTTCTATGGGGTTGAGATCTGGAGACTGGCTAGGCCACTCCAGGACCTTGAAATGCTTCTTACGAAGCCACTCCTTCGTTGCCCGGGCGGTGTGTTTGGGATCATTGTCATGCTGAAAGACCCAGCCACGTTTCATCTTCAATGCCCTTGCTGATGGAAGGAGGTTTTCACCCAAAATCTCACGATACATGGCCCCATTCATTCTTTCCTTTACACGGATCAGTCGTCCTGGTCCCTTTGCAGAAAAACAGCCCCAAAGCATGATGTTTCCACCCCCATGCTTCACAATAGGTATGGTGTTCTTTGGATGCAACTCAGCATTCTTTGTCCTCCAAACACGACGAATTGAGTTTTTACCAAAAAGTTATATTTTGCTTTCATCTGACCATATGACATTCTCCCCAATCCTCTTCTGGATCATCCAAATGCACTCTAGCAAACTTCAGACGGGCCTGGACATGTACTGGCTTAAGCAGGGGGACACGTCTGGCACTGCAGGATTTGAGTCCCTGGCGGCATAGTGTGTTACTGATGGTAGGCTTTGTTACTTTGGTCCCAGCTCTCTGCAGGTCATTCACTAGGTCCCCCGGTGGTTCTGGGATTTTGCTCACCGTTCTTGTGATCATTTTGACCCCACGGGGTGAGATCTTGCGTGGAGCCCCAGATCGAGGGAGATTATCAGTGGTCTTGTATGTCTTCCATTTCCTAATAATTGCTCCCACAGTTGATTTCTTCAAACCAAGCTGCTTACCTATTGCAGATTCAGTCTTCCCAGCCTGGTGCAGGTCTACAATTTTGTTTCTGGTGTCCTTTGACAGCTCTTTGGTCTTGGCCATAGTAGAGTTTGGAGTGTGACTGTTTGAGGTTGTGGACAGGTGTATTTTATACTGATAACAAGTTCAAACAGGTGCCATTAATACAGGTAACGAGTGGAGGACAGAGGAGCCTCTTAAAGAAGAAGTTACAGGTCTGTGAGAGCCAGAAATCTTGCTTGTTTGTAGGTGACCAAATACTTATTTTCCACCATAATTTGCAAATAAATTCAATGTGATTTTCTGAAAAAAAGTCTTAATTTGTCTGTCATAGTTGACGTGTACCTATGATGAAAATTACAGGCCTCTCTCATCTTTTTAAGCGGGAGAACTTGCACAATTGGTGGCTGACTAAATACTTTTTTCCCCCACTGTATATCCATGACTGTACAGAAGCCTCTCTACTCTACTCATATCTACTCAGTCTTTCTGTTTGTCAGTTCATTACAAACAACAAGGCCTCCTACAGTAGTTCCACTGTGAGTTCCTACTGTTTGAAACCCAGGGCCCACAGTAGATGTGAGGAGTTCCCTGGGAGGTCAAGGCGAGGCAGAGACATTGCTCCTGGCTCTCTGTGATGATACAGTTTGCCACACAGCAGTGGTACATAACTACACTAGGTTTGCTCCAGGGTAGAGAGAAGCCCAGGAAATGGCTAGGGACTGCTGCTTTCAAGCTGTGATACATTTCATTTTCTCAGATGGAAGGCAGACAGCCTTTCCAGAGCATGAACGCTTTGAATACTATTTCACTCTGATTCTAGATCAGTGATCTGACAGACAGCCTCTTCCATTCAGATCATCTTCCACCACCTCAATACTGATTCTAGATCAGTGGTCAGAAAGTGGTCAGACCACAGAATTATGTCTTAATAAGATTTATGGGTCAGACAGCCTCTCTCTGCAGTCTCTTCTAATTCAGATCAACACAAGTCGCCCACCCGTCTGCCT
Source organism: Coregonus clupeaformis (assembly GCF_020615455.1). Classification (NCBI taxonomy): domain Eukaryota; kingdom Metazoa; phylum Chordata; class Actinopteri; order Salmoniformes; family Salmonidae; genus Coregonus; species Coregonus clupeaformis. The sequence continues at coordinate 55,371 of NW_025536080.1, read as the reverse complement.
TTAAAATCTCTATCTCTCTGAGCCTCCACTCCTGCTGATATTCATGCCATCGATTTCAGCTTTCCTTTGCTGAATATTACATTGGAAAGAGATTAAAGTGTGTCATGGAATGATTTGTGAAAATCAAAGGGTAATTGAAAATGTTCAATTTGTATCCATTTTGCAGGGAGCTACTAGATCAGCCTGGGAAGGCTCAGCAGTAAAGCCCCTGGATGGAGACTGCCTGATTGCATCTGAAGGACAAATCCTTAGAGGCATCTTACATTCTTTATAAATAACTGTTGATGGAATGCATTCCAAAGGAGTTGTACCTTTTCAAAATATTATTTTGATTTACGAGAATGTCTTAAACTTAGATTTGTGAGAACCCACCCAAACGTTTCAAAAGTAACATGTTTGGAATAATAATGTTTGGAATAATACCAATAACTGTGGTTTTTCTTAAATAATGTGTCTTTTCAGTGTTGTTTGGATTACTGCACAAACATTATGCATTAAATGTACAATCCTCTCCAGAACCCTAGGCTGCAAGCCAATTTCAACCTGCACCACAATTATGATTTTGCCATCACTGCAATTCGCCTCCCTCTTCTTGTGAGAAGGCAAGACTGTGGCTGATAAATGGGTTTGATGGATCACCTGTCACAGAGCAGTTGAAGCACAGGGTGCTGAAATCTTTAGATGACTTGTGACAGCCACCACCTGTCAGGTTCTTCCACAGGACTTAATTATGCATGCCTTCTCCCAGAGTCAAAATCAAATCACTGCAGAGGTTTCATTTCTAGCTGTCAATATTAAAGGAAATGTTTTAGCCCAAAGTTTGGGGCCCATTTCTAAACCTCTGACAGAAACTCGGATGCTATAGAAGGCTTGTGTGACGGTGGAGAACAGAACATGCCTGCAGCTCCCTCATCTCTCACAATAAAACAGACTGCTCGCATTCATTATGGTCCCTTTAACATATTGAGTCTGTCTGAGTTCAGTCTATTCTGTCTCTCACTCACACACAGAAGTAGGCGCGCACGCACGCACACACACACACACACACACACACACACACACACACACACACACACACACACACACACACACACACACACACACACCACACACACACACACACACACACACACACACACACACACACACACACACACACACACACACACCAGGGTGAGAGGAGACTTTTGTTATTGTCAGAGACAGACTCCTCTACTCTCGAGTGAACAGGTTGAGAACTGCAGGCCTTTATTCCCAGTAATGGCTTTGAGCTTAGTGATGCCGCCGATCACACAGCCTGCAGTGGATGAAGCTCCCTGGTCTGGACTGCACTAGCACCCCAGAGAGAAGCTGGGAAAGTGCCAGGGTTATTGTTCCATCTCTATCTATCAGCAGTCTGAGGTTTGACTGAACTTAAGCGAACCATAGGCGGACAGTGTGAAGGAATCCTATCATACCCCCTCAGGGCTAAGACTGACAGAGAGAGCCCCAAGGATATGCTCTGAGAATCAGCCTGTCGTCTCTGATAAACCTCATATCAACACCACAACCATGGAGAAGAACCACCTCCTAGGAGAGTTAGAGAGCCGGAAAGGAACTGGGCGCAGACACACACACGGACACACGGACACACCTTTTGAAGACATCCAGACTGATAAATGTTTCATAAACCCCTGTCCTCTGAGCTCCGTGCCGGACAGGCTCTGAGACACTCCTACAGACAGGAAGAGTAGAAGTGGAGACAGTACGGAGACAGCCAGTGGCTTTACACTCATCTGAACTGTATATGTGTGTACATGTGTTTGCATTCATTTGTGTGTGTGCCTGTGTGGCATCTGGCCGTTCAGATCACACTGTACCAGCCAACCAGTAGGAGGCAGTCTTTGATCTATCTCCTCGCTGTTGAAACTGTGTGTGTGTGTGTGTCAGGGCCACACGCTGGGATGTCGATCACTCATCCCCCTTTGGCCCCTCAGAGCAGATTTACACCCTTGACAAAAAGCCTTACATAATAATGCCAGTGTGGCATGCCTGCTAAAACTGCACTCATGACTGATCAGTGAAATATAAGGAGAGTGCAGCCAAAGAGAGGGGTCAATTCCATTTCAAATCGGTTAGCTCTAGTGGAATTAACTGAGGTTCAATTGATCAATGTGACATTTCCTCTGTTTTTCCAGTTCACCAGCTACATTTAAATTAATTTCCTGAATCGACTGGAATTGAAATGGAATTGAACTTAACTTTGGGGCAAAGCACCATTGATTTCAGGCTAAATCGATGCACTCCTAAGTCTTCTGTATACACTGAGTATACAACACATTAAGAACACCTGCTCTCTCCATGACATAAACTGACCAGGTGAATCCAGGTGAAAGCTATAATCCCTTATTGATGTCACTTGTTAAATCCACTTCAATCAGTGTAGATGAAACGGAGGAGACAGGTTAAAGAAGGGTAGTAGATGCCAGGCGCACCGGTTTGTGTCAAGAAATGCAACGCTGCTGTTTTTTTCCAGGCTCAACAGTTTCCGTTTCTAGAATGGACAACCAGCCGACTTGACACAACAGTGGGAAGCATTGGAGTCAACATGGGCCAGCATCCCTGTGGAATGCTTTGGACACCTTGTAGTGTCCATGCCCAGAATAATTTAGGCTGTTCTGAGGGCAAAAGGGGGTGCAACTTGGGCTGTTATGGTGACCTTATTACCGCCACACCGGCGGTCACGAATCATGACAGCAGTCAAATTCCATGTGACCGTTTAGTCAACTGTGGGACCTTATATCGACAGGTGTGTGTCTTTCCAAATCATGTCCAATCAATTGAATTTACCACAGGTGGACTCCAAGCAAGTTGTAGAAACATCTCAAGGATGATCAATGGAAACAGGATTCACCTGAGATCAATTTCGAGTCTCATACCAAAGGGTCTGAATACTTATGTAAATGTGATATTTAACATGTTTTTGCTTTGTCATTATGGGGTATTGTGTGTATTGATGAGGGGGAAAACTATTTAATACATTTTAGAATAAGGCTGTAACCTAACAAAATGTGGGAAAAGTCAAGAGGTCTGAATACTTTCCGAATGCACTGTATTATTTAGTATATGTAAAGACAAGATTAAATTAAGAATAGTGTGATGGGTGACAATATTAGCTTATTATACAAGCAATATTATCACTTGTGAATGATATATTATCACTTGTGAATGATGCCCAGCTTAAGGCAAGAAACAGTGCATGCTTTGTTTTGCGACTTTATCAAATCATAGTCCCACACCTCATGTAGCCTACCTAGCCCATAGGCCTAAATGTTTTGATAAGGTTTGTATCACAACTAAAGTGGCCAAATAACTTCTTAAAGTGAAGCACATTAATCCGCTTTACAACGGGTGTAGAGCCTAACTGGCATACATACGCAGCGCGTGAGTTAAGTTTGGGGAAGAACATTTTCACCATAAAAATGAACCTTTATAATAAAAGCATTACACGTATAATAGCATTTGAGGTCACTTTAGAGAATGCTGTTTTCCTGCTAATGTAACATTTGCGCTTATAGCCTACTGCCGTGTGCACATTGCTGCGCTTATAATGTGAAGAAATAGCCTAATAGTTTATCAACAGTTAAGCTAAACATTCTCATCTGTTGCGTCAGGCTCATTACGGCCACACAAAGGGGATGCAGACAGGAAATTAGAAGCATTATCAAGTGCTTGTGAAATTGTGAATGAGAGACTGATGAAGTGTGTACAGCCTGAGCAAAAAAACATGCCTTTCATGCAACTTTTTCAAATCATCATTAGAGTTACATCATGCAGCCTTGGAATGTATTAAAAATCTAAACATATAGCCCAACATTTGTATCACAACTAAACTTACATAAATAACTAAATTAAGCATTTCTGAGTACCTGTTTCTTTGTTAACCACTCAAAACAGAATAGCCGCATATGCACACTCCCTCAAATCGTTTGGAGAAAATATCCTTTCTATTTTATTCAGCTATGTTCAATTGAATTCTTCATACTATAAAATAATATAAAATAATCCCATGGAATTCTAAGCAAACCTTGAAATGCTGCTAAATGAACTAGTGTAGCCCACAGCCATATGGGATAGCCAGATCAGTGCCTAACATAATGTCACGCCCTGACATAGAGATCGCTAGTTGGTTTGGTCAGGGTGTGAATATCTATGTATTGTGAATATCTATGTTGTTCTATTTCTATGTTGGCCGGGTGTAGTTCCCAATCAGAGGCAGCTGTCAATCGTTGTCTCTGATTGGGGATAATACTTAGGTAGCCATTTTGGCTACCTATGTTGTGGGATCTTGACTCTTGTTTGGCTTGTTTGTGTGTAGCCATTGTGAGCTTCACGTTACGTTGCTTTTGTTGTTTTGTCGTGTGTTATCTTAGTGAATAAACATGTATGCATTCCACGCTGCACCTTGGTCCAATCCTGTACTCAACAAACGTGACAGAAGATCCCACCACCAACGGACCAAGCAGCGTGCCCAGGAGGAGCAAACAACCTGGACACAGGTGGGGAAGATGTGGTCTTGGGAGGAGATATTTGCGGGTAAAGGACCCTGGGCGAAGGTAGAAGCCCAGGTAGGAGAGGATCAACGGCGGCGCCAACAGTGCCGACAATGAAGGAAGCCCGAGAGACAGCCCCAAGAAAAAACATTTGGGGGGCACACGGGGTGGTTGGCGGAGCCAGGGGCAGACCAGAGCCAACTACCCGCACTCGCTGTAAGGAGCGTGTGTTCATTGAGGAACCAAGGTATGCGGAGATACGCACTGTGTCGCCAGTGTGCTTTCACAGCCCAGTGCGTCCTGTGCCAGCGCCCCGCACGTGCCGTGCGAATGTGGGCATCCAGCCAGGACGGGTTGTGCCAGCTTTACACTCCAGACCTCCAGTACGCCTGCACGGTCCAGTATATCCTGCTCCGGTTCTACAGGATACAGGATAGCCCTGCACTCAAGACCCCAATTACACATCACCAATATAGACAACAGCGATGATGGATGATTGGTCAATTGGGAGGTATTATATACAAAATAAATCACACACACCAACAAGAAGAACTTCCCCTCTTTATCCATTGGAAAGCTACTAGACCATAGCATATGGTCTATGAATTATGAACTGCTTTGAAATGACTAGTATTAATGAGGTTAGATTGAGAAGCTGATTAAGTTAATTGGGTGGATGTGGGAGCATAGTGAAAGCCTTAGGGCACTCTAGGACAAGAGAAGAGCAGCCCCAAATCATTGTGGGCTAATTCTTCTTCTTAGCACTGCACTTAGTGGGTCAGATGTAGTACCATAGCCGGTATCAAGAAAACTAACCATCGTCCTAGTGTAATATGTAGTGTCCATTGTGAGGTTCCAGTAGCTAATGAAAGTCTTACCAGTCTGCCACCAGTGGTCCAGTACAGGCACGCCAAAGCTCCTTTTGGCCCAGTTCAGAGTCTCCACGTCACAGCGCTCTCCAGCCAAGAAAAGGCTCTTCAATCTGGAGGAGCAGAGAGAACAGTCGAGCTCTATAGGCCAGTACAGTGTAACTGAGTAGTGGTAGATCTATAATTAAGCAATAAGGCCCGAGGGGGTGTGGTATATGGCCAATATACCATGGCTAAGGGCTGTTCTTACGAACATCGCAACATGGAGTGCCTGGATACAGCCCTTAGCCATGGTATATTGGCCATATACCGCAAACCACAGAGGTGCCTTACTGCTATTATAAACTGGTTACCAACGTAATTAGAACAGTAAAAATAAATGGTTTGTCATACCCGTGATATATGGTGTACAGCTTCAGCCAATCAGCATTCACAGCTCGAATCACCCAAACAATATAACAGCCAAGGAATGTTACAATTTTCTTAACACAACAATGATTCCCTACCAGTGTTTCCCTTGAAGTGTTTTCAAGTAATCTAAAAGTGAGTTGCGCCAGTGGCAGGGTGAATAGAACAATAAGCTAGAGTTTTCCCATTAGACAATAATTGCCTTACGAGTCTCAAACTTGCACAAAAAACGTGTACACAAAACAGCCCATATTGTTTCTGTTGATCTGAGTAAGTAAAAATCCCCCTCCAGCTGTTGTTATACAGATAAAGCCATGTTAATCTTCACTCAGGGACCTTGACATGGTCTGATAAAGCAGAGAAGACTTCACTTGCTGCCATACAGTTTCCATGGCCTCGTTCCACACATAACAACTCAAGGAATTCTAATTCACATAGGCCTCAGAGGAGGCTGGTGGGAGGAGCTTTAGGAGGATGGGCTCATTGTAATGGCTGGAATGGAATCAATGGAACAGTATCAAACATCTGGAAACCACGTTTGACTCCGTTCCATGCTGTACATTCCATTCCAGTCATTACAATGAGCCTGTCCTCCTATAGCTTCTCCCACCATCCTCCTCTGATTGGTCTGTTATCTGGGTCAGGGTGAGGGTCTTGGTGTAATCTAAATGAGAATGGGTAGAAGAAGCAGGGTCACATATCTCTACATAACATCCAGAGAATCACTCTGCTGCTCTTCGCTCCATATTCTACACAGCACGCCAATTTAAATTTAAATTTCACCCGTGTCACCTTGCCCTGAGTTCCCTGCTCCTACTCTGGAACAATCTGACCACAGCCTTGGATGGTTGGATCTGTGTGTAATTCATACAAGTGGGTGGGTGAAGGCCTAGCACATTTCTTCATATCTTTACAGGCCCAGATTCAGCCTTGGACAGGCAACAATAGTCCCACAGTACTATACCTAACATAGTCCCACTGGGGAAGTTTGCGTCTCATTAACAACAATGAGTGGAAACATTCGCCCCATAATTGCGTTTAGTGTGCATGTGCTTGTGTGTATGTGTGTGTGTGTGCTTGTGTGTGTGTGTGGCTGCGTATGTGCAATGAGAATGTATATCAACCGCACATATATTCCTTGAAAGATGGCACATGATATCCCAAGTACTGCATGATATAAATCCTGCAAATGTTAAGCAAACAGGCAGAGTGAGTCGCAAGCCAGAAGTCAGTGAGCCAAGCTTCCTGGTGCTACAAGCTGGAAAATGTTATTGACTGAAGTCATGAACTTTGTCACCCATTTTGAGTTAGTGCTCCGGGCTATGTTAATAAGGGCTATGAAATGGTGCTTGCTCCATGGTGCTGTAATTGTTCATCTGGGTGGGTTGAACAGTACAGCAAGACGCTGCTCCTACAGAGAGCTCCAAACCCGCTTTTCTATTATTTTTCTGACATCTGGGGTGACGAGTGAAATCGCTCAAGCTCGCTGATAATGCTCCAAGGCCATTACAGTGCAGAACCATTCCACGGAAGCAACTCATGTGTCGTAATAACAATAGTCATCGTGAAGTACCCAGAGTGGATGAAATACTGGGCTGAAAATTGCAATTTTATGGTTTTGGCACGTCTGCACCTTGCAACACTTGGAAAGTGCTACACAGGCAAATCTGACTTTCTGAAAAGCAGCACATAGGAAAGTGCATTCATAATGGCTTTGTGGCCCTGGAGGAGGCAAGCACTCTTGCCGTGCCCTTCCAGCGCCTTCTTCTTCTTTGTTTTTTGGGCGAATCGCAACCAACTGACAGGTGCATACACCGCTACCTACTGTACTGGAGTGTGAGGCCGGTCACGACCTATCTATCCTCCCAACGCCTTTCCGGCACCTTCCCTGTTGGGAGGCTAATGGAGCCCAGCTGAGGATAATAAGTCAATCAAGTGTGTGCTTGGCTGGACAATCAGTCCCAACAGTTGATTAGGCTGCTGCTGCTCGCACTCGAGGGAGATGACTGGAGACAGCAGCAGACAGGTTGGGGCTGAAAGATGCTCAGTTTAAGATAACCTTTGTTATTTGAAGAAATACTTTACATTTCTTATTTGTAAGCATTTCTGTTGGTAAGTGATGTAATAAAACCTCATTTATGTTGGTAAATTGTGTAATAAAGCCTAAGTTTGAAGTGTTTACTCTACCTCACTGACCCTCTGTACCCGGAGACCCTATTAGCTCTGGTCCATGGCAGTGGCTTCTCCCCAGGCTGTGTCACAGGCGGCAATAATTACTATGGGCTCTGTGATATATTTTAGCACAGGAATTGGTGCAATTAGCTACGCATGTGGCGTAACTGAGCTAGGAGCTGAGAAGAGGCTACTGCAGTGAGCTTATCAGAGAGCGAGAGTGATGAATATTTCATATGCTATCCACCCCTGGGCTACGGCACCCACATCATATTACTACTGAACTATCTATGGCCTACTGATAGTGGTGCAATATACACTGAGGAGATAGCAGCAACAACCAGTTCATAGGAGCAACCATCCACGCGTGAATTAAGGCAAGAGTCCTTTGAGGAACATTTGAGTGTCTTAATACTTAATGATGTGTTCTCAAAACGCTTGCCTTTCAATTCAAACTACAAGTTTATAATCAATTCATGAGAAAGAGGGGAAATAGAGTTGACGTTTTAATTGACATTATTTGCTATTTTATTCAACTTTACTGGACTGCGTTCTTTTTACATTCACTGAGAACATCCAATTTCCTGAGCTGTCAAATAACACGTTTAGTGTCTGCTGCTTCCTGCCCCCAGACTGTTAATGCTGCTTCCTGTTTGGTAGTAGAGGAGTGAGAAGAATACATTTGATGGTTGTCTGTTTTGTCTCCAGGCAAGGAAACACAAAGGTCAACCGGATATTCAACTACTGTCTGAGTCTGTCTGGATTCTGGAAACAAACTATATTTCATTGCTGTTGTTGTGTTTGTGCCTCAATTCTCTCTCAGTGAATTGCAGTAGTCTTTCACTAACCTGCTCCCTATGGGAGAAAGACAGTCATGGAAAGATGTTGCATGGCACATGACTAAACCAACAACTGAAGCATAGTCCATCATAACAACTAGCAGAAAGAATGTCATGTTAAAGTCCAGGGAAAACAATGAATTCAATCCCTTTGGGATTTGTGTCTCAGGTCTGGCTGGAGCAGTCGAGGCAAAACACTGTTCACAAACAGCACACAAAATACCTTCAAATTCCCCACATACAGATGATTAAATGGCAAACTATAACCAAAGGTCAAAGACCCCTGCTTTATGACTGCGTGCAACAGGTGTGGGGAAAAATCTAAATAAGTGGAGTTATCACCACTTCCCCTCTATTTTCACATTATACCTGCTCGACTGTGATACTGTTTCAAAATATTAAGGAACCAAAACTGTATTTTCAACAGATTTATTATCAATATAAATTATGACATTTCCCATGGGGATAACAATCACTTCAGTCCATGGAACCAGGCACCATCAAAGATGGCGTTGCCTGGGGCTCTCTACAGCACTCAGTGATTCCCTGTGTGTTTAGCAGCGTGGCAGCAGCACAGAATGATTTAATAGGAATGAATGCCCTGCCACTGTGTTTTATCTATCCTGATTAAACCTCAATCAGGTCTAAATGAGAACACAGGTCCTGAGTGATGAGCCTGGGCATGGCAGGGACACTGCTCCAGCAGATGGACAGAGACTAACAAGAGAGTGGGCAGGCAGCGCCAAAACCTTCACCCAGTGGGGGACAACACTGGATATGGATGAAAGGTATCCAGTCCCTGGACGTTAATAGGAAAACACTCCTTTATTGGGAATAAAGGGTAGGCCTACTTCAAGTGGGCAGAAAAGCTACAAAACAGAGCTAGCCATGACAGTTGTTGAATGGTCCATCTCTGCAGTGTTATGTCAGTATGTGGGGATTGGGTGGTGAGTGTACCTGGTGAGGGGGTACTGATGCCCCCATGGCAGCCTGGGTGTCCTGCTGGCGGATGGCTCAGATGGCAGTGGGCGCGGTGAACATGGAGGAACAACCATGCTCTGACAGGACGCGGAAGAACGCCCCGGCATCCGGCGTCCCAACAGGCTTGCCCTGCAGAGAGAGAGAGAGAGAGAGAGAGATCTGTTACAAACCCAAACAGCCTGAGGACATAAGCTTACATGAACACGCCAATTGGGTATTGAAGTGTAGCGGCACATTCAGAGCAAGCTGTTTTTACAAAAGCTTGCGGTAGTAATGACACAGCCAGCCAACTATCAAACAGAAGAACAGTGCTAAGGCCATAAAGTTTTGTTCCTATTGGAAAGAGAGGAAGGCGAGTGAGCAGTCCTACGCAGTGAAAAGTGACGTTCCACTACATTAACACTTTCACTCTGCGAACAGAATGAATATTAATGGGAAGATCTGTTTGAAATGGAGACAAAATTATATTTGGAGCTCAGCCTTGCAGACAGATGAGCTGAAACTGATGAAAAGAACACGATTACTCTATTGAGAAAGTATTGTGCACCAACAAAAGTCGTAGTGAGGAAGAGCCCATGGTCGAGCGGAACCGATATTAATTCTCTAAAGGTTCAGTCGGCGAGGTGGCTACTACAGTAAGTAGAGAGAGAGGTGTGAGAGAGAGAGAGAGAGAGAGGGCCAGATTAAAATGAGCTGGGAAAACAACAACAGACCCGAGGGCCTTGTGAATATTTGTGACTGTGTATTGATCAGTGAGACGACAGAAGGTCTTGTGTGGAGCATGGTAGACAGGAGCAGTGCATTCCACAAGACAAACACAGCCACAGACAACATGCTTTGGTTAAAGCTTGGCTGATGAATTCAACCCCCACCACCAATCCTACAGCAGCCACAGAGACCAAAAGGCTAATGAGGTGGATAGCCTCCATGTGCAGTCCTACCTCCCCACCCCTCTCTCCCAACCCCAGGGGTCATTTGCCCAGGGCACAAACACAGCAGAATCACCAGCAGCTCTTCATACAAATAACTTCCACAAACCAACCTAACTGGGCCTTTCGAGCCAGTGAATATTGGTTTAATGAGGCCGGGGTAAATTTGCAATGATGATCATGCGCATGAATATCAAGAGGCCGGTCGTCTGAAACTACATATAATCATGCGTCATTAGGAGTCCATTTTTCTTGCACTCATTATCTTTAAATAGAGTGATCTGTGAAGCATTTGGAATCACTGAGTGAAAGGGACAAGACCTTGAGAAAGTTGAGTTTGCTTGTTTTTCTGGAGTCAATTGACCAATAGCGACCCGTTCACGCTCATTATAGTAGGCCTACTGTAGGCTACGGTACATACCTCGTATAGAATGGTGGTGTTGCCGTGGAGGAGAGGGGCATAGCAAATGTAGGAGTGGCCCACTACCCAGCCCAGGTCAGACGCTGCCCACCATACCTAGCAGAGTAGGCAGAGAAAGATGAGAGAATGCATACTGTACTATGTTTGTGCATGCATATGGTATATGTTCTGTAATACAATAATAAAGAACACTGGAGATGTTTCACATTGACTTACTTCACCAGGCTTGAGGGCATAAATGTTTGCCATGGTCCACGTCAACATCACAGCGTACCCAGCAGTGTCCCTAACAACGCCCTGAGGGGGGGACGTAGAAAAGAGGAGAATGTTGATGCAAGACGAATGCAACAAGCTCTCAACAGGTTTCGTTTTTTATTTTACATCAAACCCTTGTATAAATCACCTCTGGAAAAAACTATTTTCTTTTTCAAGGCAACTATTTTGTCAGGCCATCTTTGCTATGTTTTTGAACATGTATGGTAATATAACCTGTATGAGTTCAGCTGTGTCCTCCATAGATCTCACTGGTGACTATGAGTCTGAGAGAACAGCAGGCTATAATGGAGGACCTCGCCAGCGGGTGGATATTTCATATTACCTGGGTGCCAAAGACAAAGGGAGCTATCTGGAGCTGTGTTTTTCCAATTTAGATACGCCTCCGGGCAATTTTTCAACCTCCTGCATGGTTCACCTCATATTCAGTACTACCGTTTCTGGTTTAAACACCGTCTCATCTATCTCATGGTGGTAAAGGTTAGAATGAACTTTAATCACATTTGCAGAGCCATAGAAAGTATACTGCAGCATATGATACTCATCTCTTGCATTAAACTGTGAAATTGACTGGCTTCTTTGTGATAAAAGTCGTCAGACCCCACTGGGCAAAAACTGGTTGAATCAACGTTGTTTCCATGTCATTTCAACCAAAAATGCAATGTGATGACGTTGAATCAAAATGGAAAACAGATTGGATTTGAAAAAAGTCATCAATGTAAGGGAATTTCTTATGTTTATTCACCCAACTTTTAACCTAAATCCAATGACATAGTGACATTTTTTGTTGATTTCATGTTGATTTCACGTTAGTTGACAACTCAACCAAATGTAAATCAAACCTAGACATTGAACTGATGTCTGTTCCCGGTGGGACTTTACACTCCTTCCAGTAATGAACATGTGTTGTGTCTAGTCAGAGTGGTTTACCTTAGGAGTGCCGGTGGTCCCAGACGTGTATTGTATAGAGGATGGCTGGCAGGGAGAGACACACAGTCATGAGGACGTGCAGTGGACATCTCCTCCTCCCAGTCCAGACTGAGGTCAGGATGCATGGACACCTTCTCCTGTTGCAGACAATCAACCAGGAGAGATGCATTCATTTCCATTACATATTCAAGAGAGACACATTCAAATAATTTTTACCATGTGGACATAAAATACAGATTAAAACAGAGCCATTAGTTGTGCACAAATCAACAAGTGCCTTTTCATAGTGATTACTAAAGTGGTTTAAGTTTCATAAGAGGGGCAATTTACCGACGACTTCAAAAAAAAGGGGGTGCATCTCATATTCTCACTATTCTTCAACAGGGGAGGTGTAGTGATTTGCTCAGACAGTTTCCATGACAACACACAACGTATCACCTTAAAAGTATCCTCCCTGTGTTGCATAATCAAAAATAGCTACTAGGGTAATTGAACATAAAGGTAACACAGCAGCACTCACAGTCTGGGTGCAAAGCCCCAGACATTCTGATACATTCCAAACATACAGTGGGGAGAACAAGTATTTGATACACTGCCGATTTTGCAGGTTTTCCTACTTACAAAGCATGTAGAGGTCTGTCATTTTTTATCATAGGTACACTTCAACTGTGAGAGACGGAATCTAAAACAAAAATCCAGAAAATCACATTGTATGATTTTTAAGTAATTAATTGGCATTTTATTGCATGACATAAGTATTTGATCACCTACCAACCAGTAAGAATTCCGGCTCTCACAGACCTGTTTGTTTTTATTTAAGAAGCCCTCCTGTTCTCCACTCATTACCTGTATTAACTGCACCTGTTTGAACTCGTTACCTGTATAAAAAAGACACCTGTCCACACACTCAATCAAACAGACTCGAACCTCTCCACAATGGCCAAGACCAGAGAGCTGTGTAAGGACATCAGGGATAAAATTGTAGACCTGCACAAGGCTGGGATGGGCTACAGGACAATAGGCAAGCAGCTTGGTGAGAAGGCAACAACTGTTGGCGCAATTATTAGAAAATTGAAGAAGTTCAAGATGACGGTCAATCACCCTCGGTCTGGGGCTCCATGCAAGAACTCACCTTGTGGGGCATCAATGATCATGAGGAAGGTGAGGGATCAGCCCAGAACTACACGGCAGGACCTGGTCAATGACCTGAAGAGAGCTGGGACCACAGTCTCAAAGAAAACCATTAGTAACACACTATGCCGTCATGGATTAAAATCCTGCAGGGTCCCCCTGCTCAAGCCAGCGCATGTCCAGGCCCGTCTGAAGTTTGCCAATGACCATCTGGATGATCCAGAGGAGGAATGGGAGAAGGTCATGTGGTCTGATGAGACAAAGATAGAGCTTTTTGGTCTAAACTCCACTCGCCGTGTTTGGAGGAAGAAGAAGGATGAGTACAACCCCAAGAACACCATCCCAACCGTGAAGCATGGAGGTGGAAACTTCATTCTTTGCGGATGCTTTTCTGCAAAGGGGACAGGACGACTGTACCGTATTGAGGGGAGGATGGATGGGGTCATGTATCGTGAGATCTTGGCCAACAACCTCCTTCCCTCAGTAAGAGCATTGAAGATGGGTTGTGGCTGGGTCTTCCAGCATGACAACGACCCGAAACACACAGCCAGGGCAACTAAGGAGTGGCTCCGTAAGAAGCATCTCAAGGTCCTGGAGTGGCCTAGCCAGTCTCCAGACCTGAACCCAATAGATAATCTTTGGAGGGAGCTGAAAGTCTGTATTGCCCAGCGACAGCCCCGAAATCTGAAGGATCTGGAGAAGGTCTGTATGGAGGAGTGGGCCAAAATCCCTTCTGCAGTGTGTGCAAACCTGGTCAAGACCTACAGGAAACGTATGATCTCTGTAATTGCAAACAAATATTAAGTTCTGCTTTTCTGATGTATCAAATACTTATGTCATGCAATAAAATGCAAATTAATTACTTAAAAATCATACAATGTGATTTTCTGGATTTTTGTTTTAGATTCCGTCTCTCACAGTTGAAGTGTACCTATGATAAAAATTACAGACCTCTACATGCTTTGTAAGTAGGAAAACCTGCAAAATCAGTGTATCAAATACTTGTTCTCCCCACTGTAAGTGGTACTAATAGAATAGACGTGAAAGATTACCTGAGGAGAGTGATTGCAATACCTGGCAAAGCATTTTTAGAATGATTTCCCTGAGCACAGATTCGGCTGTTTTTATGTACGAGTTGAGAAGAAACTCATTTCAGTTTGCTGGAGTGCCAACACATTACTGTAAATGGCTGCTGGCTGTTTTGGAGGAAATTGACTGTATTTTATGCTACCGGTTCAGCCTGGTTTCACTCTGACCCTGTGCCAAGCTCCCCACCACGGCCTGGAACCCATCTCAGCGTTGCATGATTCAGTCCCACAGCAGGGGGAAAAAACACACACATTTGCATTTTCATTCACTGAGCATTGACTCGCACACCTCATGCGCACCGGTTCTCTCTCCCACCTTTGTTTCAACAGGCTGTTTAGGAGCGACAGATCTGTCGAACCATCCATAACTCCATACAAACTCACGGCTGAAATAATCTGATCTATATACACTGGAATCGGATTAGTGGTCTATTCAGGAAGTAATAGCATTACGTAACCGCTAGAGAGGATAATGTAAAACTATTGCATGTCAACAGAGCTATTGTCTTTGGGAAATGACAGGCATCTCTCTGAGAGAGTTGACGTTAGTGAGTTAGGCCTTACCACAGCATAACATAGAACAGTATTCTATCTCTGTGGGCCTCACCATGTTGGGCTGGTTGTAGATGAGGACCTTGGAGGGATTGTGAGAGCTGAGCTCCAGGGCTTTCTCTACCAGGGGGATGTACTCCACTCTCCTGCCAGGCTCAATGCCAAAGGAGGCCGTCACTATCATCTTGGGCTGAAAGACACGGCATTCACACAGTGTGTTAGTGGTGCCTCTTAAAACACAACAAACGAAACAAGACCTAAGAGATGTGATACAACACAGTTTAACAAATGCATTAGTCTGAAATGTACTTTAGAACATTCTGAAAGGCCATGTTCTGATTATGTAATGTACTGTAAGTCAATATGACCGATATTACCTCTCAATTCCTATTTGCACACTAATCAAATGTAATAAGGGATCTGAAATTACTCTCATTCAACATAGAATGAGTGTCTCTAATATTTCATTCATTCTAATCCAATATAAAACAGGCTAATCAATTCTACCCAAATGCTTGAGGAGGAATCCTCAGCCATGGTGGAGGTGCTCCTCTCTGAATGGTGTATACTGTAGGCCTAGAACTTAAAAGGCTTTAAGGTCTGGCTTATATAGCTTAAAAGGATTTCAGTATATCCAATTCAGTGTCAGAGTCGCATACTGGCTAATACCCCTGCTGCTTTGATGAAATCCCTCCAACAAAATACTTCACTTGGCTTCAGTGAGACCTTTATCTACTGTAATATTACTATCTATGTGACTGTGAAAGTGGACCATCAACTCTTCTATAAAGGGTCCTATAAATGTGGCATGTACATTTCACACTTAACCATTCAACCATTAAACAGATCTGACAGTGGAGACAATCCTAAATATATTTTGGGTGCATGGTCCATTTAAAACTAAATTGACATGTTTTGTATCATGTTGAAACTGTTGCATTTCACTGATGTAGCATTATGAAGGAATCCCAGCACATCAAACTAAAGAGACACAATGTGAAGCTATGATGGTAGGCTGACCTTGGCATGGTCGATGCGGACAGACAGCTCCTTGGAGGCGAATCCCCCAAAAATGAGGCTGTGGGGGGCTCCGATCCTGGCACAGGCTAGCATGGTGAACATGGCCTGGGGCACCATGGGCATGTAGATTACCACCAGGTCGCCCTTCCACACCCCGTGTTTCACCAGGACCCCAGCCAGCCTGGACACCTAGGCAGAGAGGAGGGGAAGGGGTTACATTCTAATTAAATATCTACTGTGTGAAATGTTTTGTTAAGATCATTACCTGTTCCTGTAGTTCTCTAAAATTGATTATCTGCTTAGTTCCAGTCACTGGGCTGTCATAAATGATGGCCGGTTGATCTCCTCGTCCACTCTCGACATGGCGATCCACTGCATTATGGTAAACATTCAACTTCCCCCCACCAAACCTTACACAGAGAAAACCCAACATTAGAGACAGCATATTGTCATTAAGAGCCATTAAATAACTACTGTAATATGTTCACTGTAGATGTATCAATGTTATGAAATAACAAAGCTAACAGTAAGCACAGTAGCTAGGTCTACATTTAGAGAACGTGTTTGATAAGATAAGGGCTGAACAGACAAAAATGTCATTTTTTCCTGCAACGTACAGGATCTGTCTACAACCCCCAGATCTTTTGATGAAATGGGAGTCTCAACTCATTATGAGCTCTGTTGAGGTACTAAGGTGCTGAGACAAGCAGATGGTGTCTGGGTTCCTGTTGTTTTAAATATGCACCCACACAGAAAGATGAGACATCATGCACAGTCGCTCACTAGCCACGCCTTGATTTGAACACTATTACAACACTGAGGTCAATCTAGAGAGCATAGGGGATATTTACCATGCATAATTAAAGGTTCATCCTGTGAGGTCAGCCATCAAATACTTTGGACAGCTATACATGGTTTAATAATATGACCTTGTTGCACACAATTAATTCTGAAATATCTAATGATTAAGAACAAGTGCATGATATTTCACTATTGGATAGTCATAGACTAACTGTATGTACAGTGTCCCTAAACCTATCGTCCAAACATCTAATGCTTTCAAGTAGTAGGATAAATTGTATAGCTCCAAGGTGGTGGTAGTGCACAACGCCACTCCTTCAATATATTTTTGACGAAAATGAAAACGTTTCAGTTTGTCACTTTCACAAGGTTGGAGTAATAACATTGGCTCGAATCTACTTTGTGCCTTAAGATTTCGAGAAAATGAACAACTAAGGAAGATTTTTTCAGTTATCTCATTTACATCTCAAACCCCGGCCTGGTTAGTTTTGCAAGCGTTCCCGGAAGTCTCGCATTGTTGCGCATATACAGTGGGGGAAAAAAGTATTTAGTCAGCCACCAATTGTGCAAGTTCTCCCACTTAAAAAGATGAGAGAGGCCTGTAATTTTCATCATAGGTACACGTCAACTATGACAGACAAATTGAGAAAATCACATTGTAGGATTTTTTATGAATTTATTAGCAAATTATGGTGGAAAATAAGTATTTGGTCACCTACAAACAAGCAAGATTTCTGGTAAAAACTCAACTCGTCGTGTTTGGAGGACAAAGAATGCTGAGTTGCATCCAAAGAACACCATACCTACTGTGAAGCATGGGGGTGGAAACATCATGCTTTGGGGCTGTTTTTTCTGCAAAGGGACCAGGACGACTGATCCGTGTAAAGGAAAGAATGAATGGGGCCATGTATCGTGAGATTTTGAGTGAAAACCTCCTTCCATCAGCAAGGGCATTGAAGATGAAACGTGCCTGGGTCTTTCAGCATGACAATGATCCCAAACACACCGCCCGGGCAACGAAGGAGTGGCTTCGTAAGAAGCATTTCAAGGTCCTGGAGTGGCCTAGCCAGTCTCCAGATCTCAACCCCATAGAAAATCTTTGGAGGGGAGTTGAAAGTCCGTGTTGCCCAGCGATAGCCCCAAAACATCACTGCTCTAGAGGAGATCTGCATGGAGGAATGGGCCAAAAATACCAGCAACAGTGTGTGAAAACCTTGTGAAGACTTACAGAAAACGTTTGACCTGTGTCATTGCCAACAAAGGGGTATATAACAAAGTATTGAGAAACTTTTGTTATTGACCAAATACTTATTTTCCACCATAATTTGCAAATAAATTCATTAAAATCCTACAATGTGATTTTCTGGAGAAAAAAATTCTCATTTTGTCTGTCATAGTTGACGTGTACCTATGATGAAAATTACAGGCCTCTCTCATCTTTTTCACCCTCCCCGTTGTCCTAGGGTCAAAATGACCCGCCACTGTGTTGAACCAACTTTATTTAATTTTTATATTTTTTGGATCATTTGTGAGAAGGAGGCAGTGATACTTTCTTTAAAGTCTCACTACCTCCTTCTCACAAATTATCCCAAAAATATAAAAATTAAATAAAGTTGGTTCAACACAGTGGCGGGTCATTTTGACCCTAGGACAACGGGAGGGTTAAGTGGGAGAACTTGCACAATTGGTGGCTGACTACGCCCCCATTCTCATCGACGGGCTGTAGTGGAACAGGTTGAGAGCTTCAAGTTCCTTGGTGTCCACATCACCAACGAACTATCATGGTCCAAACACACCAAGACAGTCGTGAAGAGGGCACGACAAAGCCTATTCCCCCTCAGGAGACTGAAAAGATTTTGCATGGGTCCTCAGATCCTCAAAAAATTCTACAGCTGCACCATCGAGAGCATCCTGACTGGTTGCATCACCGCCTGGTATGGCAACTGCTTGGCCTCCGACCGCAAGGCACTACAGAGGGTAGTGCGTACGGCCCAGTACATCACTGGGGCCAAGCTTCCTGCCATCCAGGACCTCTATACCAGGCGGTGTCAGAGGAAGGCCCTCAAAATTGTCAAAGACTCCAGCCACCCTAGTCATAGACTGTTCTCCCTGCTACCGCACGGCAAGCGGTACCGGAGTGCCAAGTCTAGGTCCAAAAGACTTCTCAACAGCTTCTACCCCCAAGCCATAAGACTCCTGAACAGCTAATCATGGCTACCCGGACTATTTGCACTGCCCCCCCACCCCATCCTTTTTACGCTGCTGCTACTCTGTTAATTATTTATGCATAGTCACTTTAACTCTACCCACATGTACATATTACTTCAACTATCTCAACTAGCCGGTGCCCCCGCACATTGACTCTGCACCGGTACCCCCCTGTATATATAGCCTCCCTACTGTTATTTTATTTTACTTCTGCTCTTTTTTTCTCAACACTTTTTTAGTTGTTGTTTTATTTTTTACTTTTTTTGTTAAAAATAAATGCACTGTTGGTTAAGGGCTGTAAGTAAGCATTTCACTGTAATGTCTGCACCTGTTGTATTCGGGCGCATGTGACCAATACAATTTGATTTGATTTGACTAAATACTTTTTTTCCCCACTGTAGGTTTAGAAACTGACAGTGAATTCGACGTTGCACTGAAATGAATTGCCGTAGAAAATGACATGCAGCACAATGCCCGTGTAATTAATAGTAGCCTACTTGCACTGCCAGTGAATGCAGTTACTTTACCAGTGGTTGTAATATGACTAGTATTTACCATTATGCAACAAACCCGTATTTGGCGTTCATCACATTGGTATTGATGCACTTAAACGAATCAAGTAAGTAGTTACCACTTTGGAAATATGGCATCCCCATTGTCAAGTGTTCGACACCATGGCACAAACCAGGTGACATTCTGTGCTGCTTCACTCCAAAACTTTTCAGGGTCATCCCTCGCTGTTCTGAAAGCTTTGTCGTATGTGTTGTTGTTTGTTGAGAATGTTCTGTTACATTGTTGCGCTAAATAACTGTTACATTGTTGCTTGTTAGTTGTTGACAAAGATGAGAGAACTCTCCACTCACGCTGTGCTGTCGCTGTCCAGGAATTATAGAAATTGAACGGTCCCAAAGTGATCCTTCTCTTGCTCCGGGTATTTGGAATGGCAAGGAAATTGCAGTAACGTTTACAAGCAATACCATTGTCTGGTCTGACTTTTGCGATAATTACATTTTTAAAAGTCATACTTAATATTGTTGGCCGAAAAAGACTCATCTCTGAAGTGTTGGTAAACTAGTCTACTGAATGTATTTCGCACTTTAAATCTAGTTTAGAGGTGTGCTGTCAAAGACGAAAGAGGGAACCCTTGATCTCATCCGCAGATTTCTCCAGGTGTTTCTGTTCTTCAGACTCTATAGTGGCTACAGTGCCAACAGGGGCCAGCCATTTCGAGGGAAATGCAATAGTCTCAAGGAACACGAACTATGAACTGGATGTGGAAAGTTGAGTCGGGGGGTGCTTTTCTCAAGATAAATCAATCTTGGCAAGATTCCCTTCAGATTAGTAGTGAGTGCTTGCACAAGAGAACATGCATGCACTTCTTGTTGATTTAGTCGATTTAAGAACTAGATAATAATCTAGACCAGAATGTGTTTTTGAGTCTACTGAATGGGTGAGATTTGAGACAACTCCTGCAAGTTGCTACTATGCCCAGAGAACTAATCAGTTTTATACGTTTTTCCATCAATTCTTAGCCTACTATTAATTTATTTGGTACATTTAAGCAGCAACAACAACAGATTCTCAGCTAACTTCCTGTATTTCAACACATTTTGCCATGGTGCAGAAAGATAAATGTGCAGTTTTATAATTCTATTCAACACATTTTGTCATGAGGCTCAGAGAAAATGTTGCAGTTTCAAAGCTAATTTCCTGCAATTCTAAACGTTTTGCCATGGGTCGGGGCGCGTGCCCTGAGTTTGGCCCTGCATACCCGTTCGGTAATCCGGCCCTGGCTGTTATGCAGGAATATTTACAAAGTATAGGCCTAATAAGAACATAGGAAGTGGTTGTAAAGTGTTACCCAGATTTGTATTCCTTGGTGACAAAAAGTTAGTGCTTTGTCAAAAGTTTCCTAATAGATACCTTAAAGATGCTGGCCTACATTGTCTTCATAATATGCAGTTTATAAAATACCTTGAACCCCCACAATAAATTATTTTAGTTAAACTAATGTTATGAAGCCAATAAATACATTATTTTATTATATTGTGTTCTGTTCTAATACTAAATTATATAGACATAAGTACATGAACAGGGTGAAGGCATTGCAAATTAATGGAGCATTGGTCACATGAAATATTTTTTCTATTAGTCTTATATTCCATATTTAAAAAAATTTATAGGAAAAAATCTGAGTTTATGCATTTTTAGATCATTTACAATAAAGGTTTAAAAATGACAATAAAAAAAAATAAATGTTTTTCAATAAATAATAAAATAGTTTGACAACGATGCTTGTATGCTTTTAAATGATATCAGAATTCCTTTGATATCAATTGTTTTGGCATTCAGGTCCAAAAAGTCGCTTTCTGACCACTTCTCCGATGGGAAAACATGTAGGGAAAGTTTTCTTTTTTTTTATCAAAAGGGATGCTGTCAAAAAGTGATTGAAATCAAATGGATTTACCCAAGACTGTTTGCTCAGCAAACACATGCAGTACTGTTCTATAATAAAGCAGGAGTGCAACCTATGCTTAAACAACCCCTCTTTCCTCTTAAGATGAATGTTTTTATTTTAGTGTCAACCCAAAGATCAATCGGTGAGTTTTGAAACCCCTAAAGTTCTGCAGTCTGATATACCAGGCCTTAAATTATCGATCAAGGTATTTTGCTGATGCCCTATAAACTCCTGGGCTTAAGTCCAGCCACCACACCCTTATATGGTAATTTTCCCCCCTTAATCATATCACGATCAACTTCTACCAGTTGAATGTAGACACAAATATAATACTTTTTGTATTACAATTTTTCTGAAATGTTTTATTACAATATACAAATGAGGCTATATCTAATTAAATATTCACATATTTGCATATCGTGCAAATACATTTTTCTGGACACTGGAGGAAGTCAGCCTAAATATTTTTGTTTATTTTTGTTAAAACATTCCAGGGTCGGACTTGTCCTCAGGAAAATATTGGATATATACTTTAAAATCTTTAAAATCTGTAAAATACTAAAGATATACTAAAACACTCTATCTGCATTTTTCCAAAGAAAATGTTATTTAGAATAAAATATTTACAACATATCAACAATTCCCTCTGGGAAAGTCTGGAGAATATATCTAAGGATAACCACACAAAATTTGGTGAATGCAGATGCTTCTGAAGCTGAGATTTTTTTTTGTTGGTGTGTGGGAAGAGCCTGACTTTTGGGAAATGGCAGTTAAAGACAAGTAAACTGACTTTAGACTGCCAAACCCCTATTTAGACCCAATTACCATCTATTCAAAGTAAGTTACTAAATATAGTCCAGTTTGTAACATTTTCTATGAAATGGGCTTTAAATTGTGTAATTTAATGTAGTGAGCTGAGCTTTGCAGTTATTGATGTACAGTACCAGTCAAAGGTTTGGACACACCTACTCATTCCAGGGTTTTTCTTAATTTTTTACTATTTTCTACATTGTAGAATAATAGTGAAGACATCAAAACTATGAAATAACACATGGAATCATGTAGTAACCAAAAAAGTGTTAAACAATTCAAAATACAGTGAGGGAAAAAAGTATTTGATCCCCTGCTGATTTTGTACGTTTGCCCACTGACAAAGAAATTATCAGTCTATCATTTTAATGGTAGGTTTATTTAAACAGTGAGAGACAGAATAACAACAACAACATCCAGAAAAACGCATGTAAAAAATGTTATAAATTGATTTGCATTTTAATGAGGGAAATAAGTATTTGACCCCCTCTCAATCAGAAAGATTTCTGGCTCCCAGGTGTCTTTTATACAGGTAACGAGCTGAGATTAGGAGCACACTCTTAAAGGGAGTGCTCCTAATCTCAGCTTGTTACCTGTATAAAAGACACCTGTCCACAGAAGCAATCAATCAATCAGATTCCAAACTCTCCACCATGGCCAAGACCAAAGAGCTCTCCAAGGATGTCAGGGACAAGATTGTAGACCTACACAAGGCTGGAATGGGCTACAAGACCATCGCCAAGAAGCTTGGTGAGAAGGTGACAACAGTTGGTGCGATTATTCGCAAATGGAAGAAACACAAAATAACTGTCAATCTCCCTCGGCCTGGGGCTCCATACAAGATCTCACCTCGTGGAGTTGCAATGATCATGAGAACGGTGAGGAATCAGCCCAGAACTACACGGGAGAATCTTGTCAATGATCTCAAGGCAGCTGGGACCATAGTCACCAAGAAAACAATTGGTAACACACTACGCCGTGAAGGACTGAAATCCTGCAGCGCCCGCAAGGTCCCCCTGCTCAAGAAAGCACATATACATGCCCGTCTGAAGTTTGCCAATGAACATCTGAATGATTCAGAGGAGAACTGGGTGAAAGTGTTGTGGTCAGATGAGACCAAAATGGAGCTCTTTGGCATCAACTAAACTCGCCGTGTTTGGAGGAGGAGGAATGCTGCCTATGACCCCAAGAACACCATCCCCACCGTCAAACATGGGGGTTGAAACATTATGCTATGGGTATGTTTTTCTGCTAAGGGGAAAGGACAACTTCACCGCATCAAAGGTACGATGGACGGGGCCATGTACCGTCAAATCTTGGGTGAGAACCTCCTTCCCTAAGCCAGGGCATTGAAAATGGGTCATGGATGGGTATTCCAGCATGACAATGACCCAAAACACACGGCCAAGGCAACAAAGGAGTGGCTCAAGAAGAAGCACATTAAGGTCCTGGAGTGGCCTAGCCAGTCTCCAGACCTTAATCCCATAGAAAATCTGTGGAGGGAGCTGAAGGTTTGAGTTGCCAAACGTCAGCCTCGAAACCTTAAAGACTTGGAGAAGATCTGCAAAGAGGAGTGGAACAAAATCCCTCCTGAGATGTGTGCAAACCTGGTGGCCAACTACAAGAAATGTCTGACCTCTGTGATTGCCAACAAGGGTTTTGCCACCAAGTACTAAGTCATGTTTTGCAGAGGGGTCAAATACTTATTTCCCTCATTAAAATGCAAATCAATTCATAACGTTTTTGACATGCATTTTTCTGGATTTTTTTGTTGTTATTCTGTCTCTCACTGTTCAAATAAACCTACCATTAACATTATAGACTGATCATTTCTTTGTCAGTGGGCAAACGTACAAAATCAGCAGGGGATCAAATACTTTTTTCCCTCACTGTATATTTGAGATTTGAGATTCTTCAAATAGCCACCCTTTGCCTTGATGACATCTTTGCACACTCTTGGCATTCTCTCAACCAGCTTCATGAGGTAGTCACCTGGAATGCATTTCAATTAACAGGTGTGCCTTCTTAAAAGTTAATTTGTGGAATTTCTTTCCTCCTTAATGCGTTTGAGCCAATCAGTTGTGTTGTGACAATGTAGGAGGGGTATACAGAAGATAGCCCTATTTGGTAAAATACCAAGTCCATATTATGGTAAGAACAGCACAAATAAGCAAAGAGAAACGACAGTCCATCATTACTTTAAGACATGAAGGTCAGTCAAAACTTTGAAAGTTTCTTCAAGTGCAGTCGCAAAAACCATCAAGCGCTATGATGAAACTGACTCTCATGACATTCCGCGACAGGAATGGAAGACCCATAGTTAACTCTGCTGCAGAGGATAAGTTCATTAGAGTTACCAGCCTCAGAAATTGCAGCTCAAATAAATGCTTCACAGAGTTCAAGTAACAGACACATCTCAACATGAACTGTTCCGAGGGGACTGTGTGAATCAGGCCTTCATGGTCGAATTGCTGCAAAGAAACCACTACTAAAGGACACCAATAAGAAGAAGAGACCTGCTTGGGCCAAGAAACACGAGCAATGGACATTAGACCGGTGGACATTTGTCCTTTGGTCTGGAGTCCAAATTTGAGATTTTTGGTTCCAACCGCCGTGTCTTTGTGAGACGCGGTGTGGGTGAACAGATGATCTCTGCATGTGTATTTCCCACCATAAAGCATGGAGGAGGAGGTGTTTTGGTGTGGGGGTGCTTTGCTGGTGACACTGTCTGTGATTTATTTAGAATTCAAGGCACACTTAACCAGCATGGCTACCACAGCATTCTACAGCAAAACGCCATCACATCTGGTTTGGGCTTAGTGGGACTATCATTTGTTTTTCAACAGGACAATTACGCAACACACCTCCAGGCTGTGTAAGGGCTATTTTACCAAGAAGGAGAGTGATTGAGTGCTGCATCAGATTCCTGGCCTCCACAATCCCCCGACCTCAACCCAATTGAGATGGTTTGGGATGAGTCAGACAGCAGAGTGAAGGAAAAGCAGCAAACAAGTGTTCAGCATATGTGGGAACTCCTTCAAGACTGTTGGAAAAGCATTCCAGGTGAAGCTGGTTGAGAGAATGCCAAGAGTGTGCAAAGCTGTCATCAAGGCAAAGGGTGGCTATTTGAAGATTCTCAAATATAAAATATACTTTGATTTGTTTAACACTTTTTTGTTTACTACATGATTCCATATGTGTTATTTCATAGTTTTGATGTCTTCACTATTATTCTACAATGTATTTTTTTTTACAAAAAGTATAGAAAAACCCTTGAATGAGTAGGTGTGTCCAAACCTTTGACTGGTAGTGTATGTCCATTTTAAAGTGGTTAAAAATCATTAAAATGTTGTTGACAGTAGTATGATAAACTAAAGAAAATATACATTTTAAATTGTTTTTTTGTTGTTGTGTGTAATGTTTACTTTTTGAAAATACTAATATTAATGGACCAATATACCAACAAATCTCAAAACTGATAGGTAGATGCAAAAATGGCATTTCAGCCTGTGGTGCCTGGGCTTAGCACAGTAAACTCTCCGTAGCTGGTTTGTCTGCATGGCTCAACATGATAATGGATTTGTACTGGTTTCTGATCAGTCAATGTGATCTGTACCTTGATTGTGCTCTGCTTGCTGCTCATTAATGAATTACTACCATGTCATCAAAAGGGAGATTGTGTT
Source organism: Coregonus clupeaformis (assembly GCF_020615455.1). Lineage (NCBI taxonomy): Eukaryota > Metazoa > Chordata > Actinopteri > Salmoniformes > Salmonidae > Coregonus > Coregonus clupeaformis. The sequence goes on along the minus strand of NW_025536080.1, from coordinate 29,266 downwards.
TTCATGTACAGAACAGGAGTCTGACTACATTCAAAACCTTGGATCGTCAAAGGCTGTCAATTCTCCCAATGGTTTAATTTGTCCAACCTGAATGCCTCTGTAAATCACAGTACCCAGCGATAGAGCAATAATTCTTCCTATAGTAGCGCAGATGCTGCTGGCAGGATATGTGTAGTTTTCATTCTGTGTCTGGCACCTGGCACGGACGTGCAGTGTACACTCAATGATCTCCTGTAAACAGGGGCTGCACTAGGTTTAATCATAAGGGGTCTTCCATTCACCTCTCTCCCTCTCTGTTAGATATGATATGAGGAGTCAGTGTGAATTTGAATGGGACCGAAACGCACTGTCCACTTACGGACTACTTATTAAGGGTATTTTGAAGCCTTTAGCATTCTTCTTTTATCGTACTGTGATTGATTTCATACCCAATGTTACAATATGCCAGCATAAAAGTGGATTTATGAGACGATATTTGGTGTAATTACGATGATTGGAATTTTATACCCTACTGTGTGACTGGGTTTAATGTAGCACAGCAGTAAAATATGCCATTTAGCAGACGCTTTTATCCAAAGCGATTTACAGTCATGCGTGCATACAGTAGATGTTTAGTTTCATTAATCTAAGTGATTTGTCAGAAGTAATTTTGAAGTAGCTACTAGCTACTTCTTAGCCATCTCCTTACAGTTCCAAGCACGACTGACTTATTGTGACTGTGTTGGATGGTTGCCACTTTATCTTGACAAATTTTGGCTTCTCAGAGATCAGAAATGCAAACTAGTAGGCTACATTATTAAAAAAAATGTTTTAGTCATTTAGCAGACGCGCTTTTCCAGAGCGACTTACAGGAGCAATTAGGGTTATGTGCCTTGCTCAAGTCTTGCAAGTCCTTCATGTTGGAGCTCGAAGCCTAAGATTTTCCCTGTACCCTGCAATCACACCTACAACCCTGTACATGTGACTATTAAACACTCTGAAGCTACAGATTTTTCACCTAGTCGGCTCGGGGTTTCGAACCAATTACCTTTTGGTTACTGGCCCAACGATCTTAACCGCTAGTACTAGGTCACATGTTTGATTTATTCTTATTTGACATCTGGACATGTTACCTGCCTTTTCTGCCGAGACCAGGGTGGTTGAATGAAAGTTATTGAATGCATAAGGTAAATGCCTCGTGTCTGTCATAGTACCACTATACAGTATATGTAGAGGGCATTGCCCTCCCTCTCCATAAGGAATAGGATATATTTTCCAGAAGATCTGCCATGCAGTGCCAGCATAACACCCACATGTTTACACTGATTTCCTCACTGCTCTCTTTGATCAACTGTCAACAGCTGCCTGTTGGATGGATTTGAACAGTCTGGAACACTGCGATGGCAAAGCAGAATGTCAAATCAAATCAAATTGTATTTATCACTTGCGCCGAATATAACAGGTGTAGACCTTACCGTGAAATGCTTACTTACAAGCCCTTAACCAACAATGCAGTTTTAATAAAAATAAGAGTTGAGAAAATATTTACTGAAACTAAAGTTTTAAAAAGTAACACAATAAAATAATAATAACGAGGCAATATACAGAGTGACTCAGTACAGAGTCAATGTGCGAGGGTACAGGTTAGTTGAGGTAATATGTGCATGTAGGTAGGGGTAAAGTAACTATGTACTATGCAATTTATCATTCCTTGAAAATGGGGCTTGATCAGATCATCTCGGCAACCCTGAGCTGCCTTTTACCTCTTGGATAGTGCATTCTGCACATAAGCAATGGTATTTGTTTGTTCCTGACTTCCTTAAGTGCTCTATCTCTCTTTCTCTTTCTCTTTCTCTTTCACTTTCTCTTTCTCTTTCTCTTTCTCTTTCTCTTTCTCTTTCTCTTTCTATCTCTCTCTCTTTTTCTCTCTTTCTCTCTCTCTCTCTCTTTCTCTTCTCTTCTCTTCTCTTCTCTTCTCTTCTCTTCTCTTCTCTTCTCTTCTCTTCTCTTCTCTTCTCTTCTCTTCTCTTCTCTTCTCTTCTCTTCTCTTCTCTTCTCTTCTCTTCTCTTCTCTTCTCTCTCCTGAAGTAGAACGTGTCATCCATTCAGAAATCAATTCACTCTCAGTCGCAGGGCCTTAAGAGCACTGCAGTCTAATCCCCTCCTCTTTTTAAAAGCAGATTCTTTCTCCAAACACTAGCACAGCAGCCCATATTAATGTGAGCACATAATCTCCTTGTGTCCTCTTTCTCACTGGCCTTAAGCCCTCCCTCCATCCCACCACTTACCACCCATATACAATTTGCATCTGCATGGAGCTGGGTGGAGCTGCTGTGCGGTTGTGATTCGCCAGCACATATGGTCTGTGTGGAGTTGATTTAGAAGTGCAGGTCTAAAAGCACTTTAAGATGAAAGATACAGTATGGAATGGGTTTGCTGAAATGCAATCTGGGAAAAATGGCACAGCGTTACACAGTAGGCTGCAGAGTCATATGCTCTTCCGTTGTTACACTTTCCCACATTAGAATGGAAATCTACCTGAAAGTGAGGTCATTGATTTTCCAAAGTTTAAGTAGACTTCTGAGAGGAGCCAAGACATATTAAAAAAGAAATGGAATCATTTGAAACTTAAACACTGTTGTCTAGTTTATAACAAATTGTGCACTGAAAAGTCAGCCAGTTAAATACAATAAATGTCCCCTTATTTGCTTGAAATCTATAATAGCATTTACAACTGAAAATGTACAGGCCTATGAAATTCTGTAGCCTACAGTGTGATCTTGTTTCAATCCTGGTCCCTCCATTCTAAAGGATGTACCCATGGGCATTGAGAGGGCGATATTCAATTTTCCTTGGTTTTTGGCCACACTGCTACAGGTCATGCAGTAGATTTGCCACAGCATTAAGCTATAGCTGCAACAGGCATTAGTAAAGGAAACATAGATACAGAGAGAGCCCAGCCCAGTTCCCATCTATGCATGAGTCTCCTTTTTACAGGACTATAAACATGGGGATTAATCTATAAACCCTTGATCTGCTGCGGTTCCAAGCCAACATTGAAACCTGCCTATCACTTTGTGGTTGCTGTAGACTACTATATCAGCCTGGGGCTGCAGGAAAACAAAAATCACCTGCCATGAGCACAGGTTGGCTATGAAATTGGCAGTGAAGAATTCAATATCAAAATGTTCATATCAGCTATTCAATATCGAACACAGTTGGGCTATAGGTCAGTCCAGTACCATCCACACTCAATTATTTGCATAAAGATATTAATCCCGCGGTTGTTCGGTTTGACAGGACCGTTGGATCAGTCCTATGGAGCGGCGGCGCGGGAGGTAATCCCCTCTTGCTTCCAGCCACTCCCACCGACGGGCTCTGTGCTCTCACTCGCCCGTTTGGCTTGAGTTGCTTCTGATGCTGCAGCTACCATAGTCGTTCTATCTCCCAATAACAACAGTCATGGCGACAGAGGTCCAACCGCTCACTCTGGATCGAGGTAAGATGCACAACCGTCGGATTCGCTTTCTTGTTGAATTATTTATGGTTCTGTAACTTGAGCGGGCGATGCATTGGCGGACGGCATTTGAGGGGAAACTAGTATAAGCTATTATTTAAATTTGACATTCGTCAGTTTATATTTCTCTCTTGCGGGATACCGTTATTCGCTGGGAATAAAATGACCGTTTGGTGCGTACTCTGCAAAATGGGATAAAACGGCTTATAACAAAGGTGTTATTAACGCACAGTATTACATCCCACTGCTTATGAATACAGTGCATTTATCACTGTTATGTAACATCCAGTAGAATATTATCTCGCTGTATTCTTCACTTCGTGATTGGGATAAATAATTTATTGGGCGCAGGAAACCAATCACGCGTAAATCCTTACTTCTCTGGACATCAGACAACTTTTGGATGGGTAGGCTTAAGAATAGATAACAGCTTTTTTGATTGGTTTATATTTTTCTTGAATCTATTGGTAAATTGGACAGTGAACAATAAAGGGGTACAGGTCTTCACCCCATAGCATACCTGTTGTTGGCAGTGAAAAATGAATTCATTATTCTAAAGGGAAGGATAAGTCCACAATGTAGTCTACCTATAGCCTACGTCATATTTTGGAGTAGCAATAGGCCTACTTGCACGCGGACTTCAGGTGATATTGCTTTCCTAAAGTACCCTGCCTGTCCAATGATAACAGATGGATACAGATGTGTCACAGCATGATTGCAGGTCATGTGATAAAAGCTTATTTTATGAGCTCATCATTCAGATGTCGTCATGCAACCACCACCGATATTTCCATTGGTTCTATGTAGCCTACTTATTTATTTCCGATAGATCCTGGCTATTGTTTCATTTTGATATTCAAAACGGGGACAATGGGGAATATGGATAAAAAGTGAAGCCTCCGTTTCAGTCTGGAAATATGTAGCCTATAGAGTGCTTAAAACGAATCCGGCAGTGAAATGGCATTGGTGTGGCTGCATAACACAAACGAAACGAGTGGTGTTAAAAATAGAGAAAGAGGATACATCTGGGAAAAGTAATGGGCATGGGCTCACTTTGAATGATTGCCACAACAGTCAGTGACAGTAGGCTAAGCTGTAAACGCCTTGGAATAAACAACTCACAGGAATGTAGAAGGCAAGAGGATCTGTCTAAATGGAAAAATTACAAATGGTGACCTCTTTACATTGTATTGTCCACAGCGTTGCGCATGAGTAATCTATCCTGGCTGTTGTCGTGAAGTATGGAATGGATTTAAACCGAGGATCATCAGCAAAAGTGACCTGTCTTTATGCCCAAGGAATAGCGGATAATATAACAGTTTTATTCACACTTGATAAACATTGGCTCATTTGAATGATTTACAGTTAATTCCAATGCTCAGTGGCAATTGGACTCATTATTGCGTGACTGAAGCAACTGATAGGGGCTCTACATTAGTCAAACGTCTTCACATACTGTATATGAGCTTGAATGTGTATGCAAAGTCAAAAACATGATACAGGGCAAAATGATAAACAAGAAGCTCAACTCAGTTTCCTCCCACCATCCTCAGTTCAAGGAATTCAGTAATTAGGGGAAGGAACATTTCTGGCATTGAGATTCTATTGATAAACAAGTCATTCATTATATGACACAGTGGGGAAGAGTTTTTTTCTCCCCAGTCAAACTGAAATATAAATGCCAGTATAAGCTACTCAACCCTTTCCATTAGATATGGACATTTGGGTTTGCATATAGGTAGACTAGTGAGTCAGAGCCCTTATAATTTCAGAGAGAACATTCAGGTGACTGCTGTATTCACATGTTCTGCACATTAACGTTAAGCAGTCACTGCCCCGCAGCAGTGATCATGTAGGGGATCATAATGATAGCTTTACAGGAGCTGTCATCGTCTTTGCACAGAGTCCTTTGTCGCTGCTGCCACTAGCGAGGAAACGCTGTAATTGATATTGAAAAGAAGGCTGTTTTTTTGTTGAAAGCAGGATGTGTTAGGAATTTGTCAAACACACACACACACACACACACAAAGCTCACAGTGTGCTTTGAGGTCATGACTGCACTTCCTGCTATTGTCTCAGGAAATGACTCAAACGCCACAGTCCTGTGTAGAAACAGCCTGTGTAGGAACCTCCCATGGCACCAAAGTTCTTCTTCAAAGATTGACTCTCATTCAAACACTAACCGGCTCCAGGCATGCCAAGACTATTGGTATTGATAGAGATACTGAGAGAGTTCTCAACTGTGTGCCATGAAGCCATAATAATATCAGTCAGGCTGAGGCTGGACAGTAATCACAGTGAAATGTGAGAGTGCTCTTTCTGCCAGATATTTGCTGGTGGAGAGGCATTTGAGGCCTTTGTGAGTGGAATACTTATTTATTTGCTAATTGAGCCGTGTAGGAAAACCCAGACACAGATGCTCAAACAGGTTTCTGTGCTGTCTGAAATTACAATGGATTTACTAAGAGGCCAAACATCGAGGGAGAGCAGAAGCTTGAAATCTGGAAGTCAATACTTTTTTTGATGCTCTCCATGCATGGTTTATTGCCATAACATAGAACAACCACACATTTCCTTGCAAGTTATCACTTATCCCTTGTTTTGGTCTATTCACAGGGGAGAAAGGGCAAAAAACGATAACCTACTCAGGGCCCTAAGCGTGTTGTCTCACCATACTGCAGACAGGCTTTGCTTTGCTTGCAGAGGTCACTGGGTTTGTTTGCTGTTGCGCAGCAACCTTCCTCTTGTACTTTGCTTTGGGTGATAACAGAGAGGAGGGATTACAGGTGAGGTGAACAGCCAGCTCAGCATTGTCATCAACGGAGAGCTGTTTGGAATGGCACAGCTCTGCGTAAGCTCTCATTAGAACCACATTGAAAGGAAAGGTAATTTGTTTGGGATGGACATTTGCCAGGTAATCAGTCAGAGGAAGGGAGACAAAAACAGAGTGCAGTGTCATCTGCTTCTGCCTTAGACGGTCACCATCAGGGCTCATTAGCCTAAGGAGTGATTTATTTTCCCTCTATAGTCAGGAATGTCACGGCAGGGGCATTTAGTGTTAATTCACTCGATTTATGGGGGGGATTGATAAAGTGAGGTGCGTCCACTTAAAAAGCTCTCCTGTTGAGGAGCTGGCCTCATGTCTGGCAAGCCCCTGCTGGCCTGTTCCTCTACTCATCCAGAGTATGAGCACAGTAGAGGTTTTTGTGTGGTAATTTCTGTGTGGTTGCCAATGGCACAAAGGATACGCAGGTCAAATTGGGAAGTGGCAGATGGCATGGCCTCTCCGGGGTAATTTATTCTGGCATGTGTAAGGCAGACATTCTGGTAGTGACTGTGTTAGGGCACTGCTCTGGAAAACATTACATGTGGGATTGAAGAATAGTTCAGACTAGTCTTACTTTTAACATTTTAGTCATTTAGCAGGCGCTTTTATCCAGAGCGACTTACAGTAGTGAGTGCATACATTTTCCTACTTTCTTTCCCTACTGGGCAGTCTTGAATAAATCTGCTATGAAAAGTTGATCTATTAGGGCCTTAGACATCCCAGTGGAGACGGAGAAGATGCACCTGCATTGCAGTATCTGTTTTCATCATCACCATATCTTAATGAGCCAGCTGAGTTAATTGGAAATATTTATTTACACCACACAGCGTTTTTATTAAAACTGCACGCAGATATTGGAAAATATATTATATTCAGCTCTGCCCTCTATTATCAACAGGGTAATTATGTGAGGGTATTGGAGCCCTGCCCAGTTTTGCAAACAGCTCAAAATCATGTTTTAGAATCTTACTCAAGTATAGAAAGCAGTGAAGCACTCATTGCTTAATACTGTGGCGTTGAAAGGCTTGGACCCAGGAAGAGTAGCTGCTGCTTTTGTAACAGCTAATGGGGATCAAAATAAAATGTTAAAGGCTTGATGACTTTCTCTAGTGAGGGTGACCTTTGTTAGTCACAAGCACTTGTTAAGGGCTGAAATAGTCTGTGGCCAAGGCAGGACAGCACAGACCTGGTGTGTTGCTTGTGTGGTCTTCACATTTATTTATGACGCATCCAGAGTGATGGCCACATTAGTAAATCCAGTCATCAAAGTAGAGCAGAAAGTGAACTCAGTGTACTTGAAAGGCTGACTCATTCTGGAACTGGTGACTGTTTTAGACACCCTGCTATTTATAGTTTGAACCATCATTTCTGTGGTCGTCCGTCATTAATTCGATTTGAGAAAATCTCAAGGTGACACATATATTAGAGATAGATTTACCGCTAAACGTCTTAACATTGTCAGTCACAGAAACAGATTTACCACTAAAAGTCTTTACATTGTCAGTCACTGAAACAGATTTACCACTAAACGTCTTTACATTGTCAGTCACAGAAACAGATTTATCACTAAACGTCTTTACATTGTCAGTCACAGAAACAGATTTACCGCTAAACGTCTTTACATTGTCAGTCACAGAAACAGATGTACCACCCAACGTCTTTACATTGTCAGTCGCAGAAACAGATTTACCACCCAACGTCTTTACATTGTCAGTCACAGAAACAGACTATAGTAGACTAATAGCTTATTAGATACACACTATTAATTCATTGATTCCTCTTGGCTCTTTAGAGGACACTGCTTTCGATAGCACTTTCAGAATAGTTCTCTCCCAAAGTTGGACACCCTCTAAAATACCTTCATCGTTTCATTAGAACATGAATTAGAATGAGCATAAATGTTTTATTTGTTGGATGCCTCAAGAAATCTTTCTCACAAAGAATTCAGATATTATTTATATTGGCCTTTGTTCTATTTCTTTTGCTTTTATTTATCTCTTTATTACTATTGGGGACACATACATAGGCACATTATGAATTTATTCATACGTACGCTTGAGGACGTACAGTATAATTTTGGTTAAAGTTTGCCACAGTGATTTCAGTATACAGTAAGTTTGCTTTACTGTCTGCTGTAATTGGAGACAGATGATAAACCTTTCAAATAGAGAAATATACCCAGTCAGGAGTGATTGTTGAAATAGAAAATGGTAGATGAGAGCCTTATGTGACCGCTCCAAAAACACCTCTCATTACTTTCAGCTCATCCAATCAGGCAATGGTAATGAGTGTTCTCACTGCTCACATTCAAAGTGTGGCAAAGAGAAGTTAAGCTTGGTAAAATGTTTGGCAAGTAGCATCAATATTCCTGACTACTCAATGCATAGCAATATACTGGTGTTTCATACTTTATTTAGTTATATAATACTGATGAAGGCAAGACACATGCCTCCCCAACTTCACAGATGTAATTAATGTCAATTAGGAGTTGTATGTTTAACTTTTAACAGCCATTGTTTTGCATCCCATCTCTGGCTCCACATCCCTAATAACACCTCCAATAAGAGCAGCAGTATTACTTGACACCTTTGTCTTCCCTGAAAACAAGTATCAAATGAAACAGGAAAAATGGTTTTATTGCACACAGTGCTCATGCCTTGCAGATGTTCTAATGGCAACATTGACCTGCCGTTGTGTCGGTATGAAAGCTGAGCATACAGTAACTGCTCTTTGAATATTTTCATTTTGTGGAGGAGGGGTGAGTCCCACAGATGTTTCGCACATCTGGACCCCCGGAGTCCATCTCTAGAGTTGGTGAAGCGCCAAGGGGGCTGAAGTCTCATTAGAGTGTGGAGACATGTGGAGACATGAGGAGAATACAAATGGATTAGTAGGTGAGTGGATTCCCTCCACTGACTTCCATTGGTTTCAAATGAATCTATCTCAGGTGAGTGAGGAAACCCTAAGAGAGGATATCTTTCAATTTAAGCCTACTAGAATGTGTGTCCCCCAGGCTTGGAGGAAGCAAAAGTCATTCCGCTACCTAAAAATAGTAAAGCCCCCTTTACTGGCTCAAATAGCCCGACCAATTAGCCTGTTACCAACCCTTAGTAAACTAGTGGAAAAAATTGTGTTTGACCAGATACAATGCTATTTTACAGTAAACAAATTAACAACAAACTTTCAGCATGCTTATAGAGAAGGACATTCAGCAAGCACAGCACTTACACAAATGACTGATGATTGGCTGAGAGAATTTGATGATAAAAATATTATGGGGGCTGTTTTGTTAGACTTCAGTGCGGCTTTTGACATTATCGATCTGGTAAACCTTATGTGTTATGGCTTTACTCCACCTGCTATATTGTGGATACAGAGTTACCTGTCTAACAGAACACAGAGGGTGTTCTTTAATGGAAGGCTCTCCAACATAATCCAGGTAGAATCAGGAATTCCTCAGGGCAGCTGTCTAGGCGTATTACTTTTTTCAATCTTTACTAATGACATGCCACTGGCTTTGAGTAAAGCCAGAGTGTCTATGTATGCGGATGACTCAACAATATACATGTCAGCTACCACAGCGACTGAAATGACTGCAACACTTAACAAAGAGTTGCAGTTAGTTTCAGAGTAGGTGGCAATGAATAAGTTAGTCCTAAATATTTCTAAAACTAAAAGCATTGTATTTGGGACAAATCATTCACTAAACCCTAAACCTCAACTAAATATTGTAAAAAATCATGTGGAAATTGAGCAAGTTGAGGTGACTAAACTGTTTGGAGTAACCCTGGATTGTAAACTGTCATGGTCAAAACATATTGATACAACAGTAGCTAAGATGGGGAGAAGTATGTCCATAATAAAGCGCTGCTCTGCCTTTTTAACAACACTATCAACAAGGCAGGTCCTACAGGCCCTAGTTTTGTCACACCTGGACTACTGTTCAGTCATGTGCTCAGGTGCCACAAAAAAGGACTTGTGGGGCAGCATGGCTGGCCCTTGGATGTACACAGAGAGCTAATATTAATAATATGCATGTCGAGCTCTCCTGGCTCAAAGTGGAGAAGAGATTGACTTCATCACTACTTGTGTTTATGAGAGGCGTTGACATGTTGGGTGCACCGAGCTGTCTGTTTGAGCTACTGGCGCACAGCTCGGTCACCCATGCATACCCCCACAAGACATGCCACCAGAGGTCTCTTCACAGTCCCCAAGTCCTGAACAGACTATGGGAGGCGCACAGTTGTGATGAGGTGGTGTTGAAGGAGTCAGGCGCAGGAGGGTAAATCACAGAATAACAGGCTTTAATCCGCAAAATACAGGTTTACGCAGAAATGCGTCAAACACACTACAGGGCACAAAACAGGCGCACTGGAAAATACAAGGCACACGGGAAATACTTCAGTCTAAACAAAATACACGAGCTCCACCGAGCTTCACTAACCTCCACAATAAACAATCACCCACACAGACAAGGAAGCAGAGGGAACACTTATACAATGACTAATGAGGGAATAAGGACCAGGTGTGTGTGATTGAAGACAAGACAAATGGAGTGATGATAAATGGATCGGCAGTAGCTAGTAAGCCGGTGATGCCGAATGCCGAAACCTGCCCGAACAAGGAGGGGAGGCAGCCTCGGCGGAAGTCGTGACAACAGTACTACATAGAGCCATGACTACATGGAACTCTATTCCACATCAAGTAACTGATGCATAGTAGAATTAGATTTAAAAAACAGATAAATAAACACCTTATGGAACAGCGGGAACTGTGAAGCAACACAAACATAGGCGCAGACACATGCATACACACACACGATAACATACGCACTATACACACCCGTACACATGGGGTTTTGTACTGTAGATATGTAGTAGTGGTGGAGTAGGGGCCTGAGGGCACACAGTGTGTTGTGAAATCTGTGAATGTATTGTAATGTTTTAAAAATTGAATGAACTGCCTTACTTTTGCTGGACCCCAGGGATCCATAATAAATACAAATACAAATCTGTAAGCCTACAGGACTGGTATCCTCGGGCTTCACTGAGCTACATTATTTTAATGAAGTGGAATAGCGATAGAGCCAGATCCATGCGTACTCACAAGTTCCTCTCTCAGATGGGTTGGAGTGTTAGTTAGTAAGGCAGGCCAGGATCATGTTGCCTGTCTGTGTGTTACCCTCCAGATGTACTGTAGTTATTCATAGAGCGGCTCCGGCTTGGTAACAGGCCACGCCATGTGGGCGGTGAGGATATTCTTAGTGGTGTGTAGAGCCACGCTTACAGAGTGGTTTGCCTTTGTGTTGGTGTTGTAGGCTGAGGGACTTTAACGTCGATGCTAGTGGTGGTATAGCTCAATATTACCATGGTTTTACTGGTCTGTGTGTGTCTACATAGCCAATTATAAGGTCAGATTAATAAGGACTTAAGTTCTCAGCGGGTCTCCTAGGTGATGTGGCTAAATGCACCATGCAGGGATTTGATGTGAGGCGTCATTGTAACATGTCTTATTTGGGAGTCGTTGCAGACACAGCTATGTGGATGTGACATAATCACCCTGGGCTGCCAAGCAAATCTTATACCCTGGGGTTTTATACCCCTTAGATCACACACAGAGGGAACTATTTGATGTCTCACTCCTCAGTCCTCACACTGTATACAAAATACAGGATTTCAGCAGAAATGCCTGACGTGGGCAGCTCCTCACAGCAATGGACTACTACTGCATGTTTTACAACAATTATCACACAACACTATCCAAGGTCTGTCCAATACATTCTGTCCACAAATAGCCATCTACATATTGAAACAAATCGACACAGCAGTGCTTGCAGAGGGGGATGAGCTAGCAGATCAAGGGAAGCAGTGTGGATGATGGGCATAACAAGTGTCACGATGCAGCAAATGAAATGCAACTGTTGGAGAGGGGAGGCTTTTATGACCTATTACCTGCAATAACTCCGGGATCAGGAGAGCCACTGCTCTAGACTAGCCCTCGTAACTGGTCTAGGGGGATAACAACTATCACATCTAGTAGCAACAGACCATATTAACTGTTGGTGTGTTGGCTAACTGGGCTCAGACACTGGACAGTCTGAATAGGGGAGATGGGACATGACATGTATGGCCTCGTTACGGTATTTGCGGGATTTGTTACTCAAATGGAGGTCTAAAATAGTACCTTTGACTGCTTGTAGCCTAAAACTTTTCAGGACTTTTCAGGACTGCCAGATCTTCTTCTCTTTCTCCTTTCAAACAACTTGATACCCGGTCAAAATCCTTCCCTTTTAGCAATCAAACATGGTTAGCTTTACTTTTACAAAATAGCTTTTTAGCCTATAACCCAGTTTATTTAAAATAATTAATTAATTTAATTCCCCCGACAGAAGTTAAGAGCCAAACTACTTGAAAGTGGTGCTGAACAGGTGGAGAATCCTAACTATCGCTTTTGATCAGTGTAGCGTCAAAGTACAAAAACGGACCCCAAAAAATCACATCTATAAACATAGTTTTTTAGAAATCTTAATCTTTGAAGCGTTGCTCGAGTTCGGAGTCCTCATCAGAGTCCTTGACGGGGATGAAGAAATTGGCGCTAATGAGCAACTGAGGGCAGTTAAAAGCCCTCCTGATCTGGCCCTGACCTCGCTATAATGACAAATAAACGCTCATAAAACTACCCAGGCTGCTTGGAATAATACCAGCACATTACTGGCCGCTCATTAGTGGGAAGCTAACTTAGTTTTTTACAGGTATGGTACAGAATATTGTACAACTTCATTCACCTTACTTAGGGACTCATAGGCCACCTATTAAATCTGACGGAAATTCTGTACATTAGCTACATTACCTTTGCACAGCTCTGTTGCAGGGGTAATGTAAAGTAGTAATGAATACTGTTATATCCCTTCATACACACTTACAGGTTCAGAGAAAAGTGTCCCCTTTCCTGTGCCCGACTCCCTATGCACCAGCTCTAATTCTGCTCACATCTCCCCATCCCCTGAACCTGACAGGTCAGGCAACAACCTGGAGGTGTGTTGGGTCATTGTCCTGTTGAAAAACAGATGATAGTCCCACTAAGCCCAAACCAGATGGGATGGCGTATCGCTGTAGAATGCTGTGGTAGCCATGCTGGTTAAGTGTGCCTTGAATTCTAAATAAATCACAGACGGTGTCACCAGCAAAGCACCCCCACACCATAACACCTCTTCCTCCATGCTTTATGGTGGGAAATACACATGCGGAGATCATCCGTTCACCCACACCGCGTCTCACAAAGACACGGCGGTTGGAACCAAAAATCTCAAATTTGGAATCCAGACCAAAGGACAAAGGCCTGATTCACACAGTCCCCTCTGAACAGTTGATGTTGAGATGTGTCTGTTACTTGAACTCTGTGAAGCATTTATTTGGGCTGCAATTTCTGAGGCCGGTAACTCTAATGAACTTATCCTCTGCAGCAGAGTTAATTATGGGTCTTCCATTCCTGTCGCGGTCCTCATGAGAGTCAGTTTCATCATAGCGCTTGATGGTTTTTGCAACTGCACTTGAAGAAACTTTCAAAGTTCTTGAAATGTTCTGTATTGACTGACCATCATGTCTTAAAGTAATGATGGACTGTTGTTTCTCTTTGCTTATTTGAGCTGTTCTTGTCATAATATGGACTTGGTATTTTACCAAATAGGGCTATCTTCTGTATACCCCCCCCTACCTTGTCACAACACAACTGATTGGCTCAAACGCATTAAGAAGGAAAGAAATTCCACAAATTAACTTTTAAGAAGGCACACCTGTTAATTGAAATGCATTCCAGGTGACTACTTCATGAAGCTGGTTGAGAGAATGCCAAGAGTGTGCAAAGATGTCATCAAGGCAAAGGGTGGCTATTTGAAGAATCTCAAATATAATTTGATTTGTTTAACACTTTTTTGGTTACTACATGATTCCATATGTGTTATTTCATAGTTTTGATGTCTTCACTATTATTCTACAATGTAGAAAATCCCTTGTATGAGTAGGTGTGTCCAAACCTTTGACTGGTACTGTATATATTTACGTCATTTAGCAGACGCTCTTATCCAGAGCGACTTACATACATTTTCATACTTTTTTCATACTAGTCCCCCATGGGAATCGAACCCACAACCCTGGCGTTGCAAGCGCCATGCTCTACCGACTGAGCTACACGGGACATACAGTGGGGAGAACAAGTATTTGATACACTGCCGATTTTGCAGGTTTTCCTACTTACAAAGCATGTAGAGGTCTGTAATTTTTATCATAGGTACACTTCAACTGTGAGAGACGGAATCTAAAACAAAAATCCAGAAAATCACATATATATATATATATATATATAATCACATGTATATATATACATTTTACATCCTATAGAACGTTCTGTGTGATATTATCTCTGCTATACAACACTTGGCCATTACAGAAGATGCTGAGTGGAGTCGTGGAGTTAGGGTGATTAATGCCCTGTAAAGATCTCCCTGACAACACTTCTTGGCTTGCAGTAACCAATCCTGATGGAAATCGAGCCCACAATTTCTTCTGGTTCAATGTAATCCACTGTGGTATTCTGGGTATCATGTTCTTTGTCCATTTTATACTTGTGTACTAACAGTAAATGTTGTGCCCTTGTATGTCTGTTTGACTGCCTAACACTGGCACAGAAAAAAACCTGCTAAACGACTACAGGTTCTATGTATGCAGTTCTCCCTCCTACCTAGTTCGCCCCTAGGTCTGTAAACAGTAATAGCTTTTTGTCTCCTCTCTGCCTCACTGGGTTACACTAGATTGTCTTCCGTCTCAGTCCAGCCTCCCTGGGTTTGGCGTGATGTTTGTAAACATTGTTGAGTGTTTACCTCGCTCTGATGGTGTCGTCCAGAACGTGGCGCTAGTTCAACACCAGGGTAATAGTGTTTCAGATGATTGTTTACAATCCTTACGCTTAGCCTCTGTATACACTTGCTATTCCGATGTAGTCGGAATTGGATTAATAAAGTAGACATCTCCTCACTTAACGATTTGAAATGTTTCCTTTTGCACATCTAAGCTATATTATCAACTCCAAAAACATAATCTTGCTATTTCTTCCAAGTGTCACTGTGTCGACATCAAGCTAGGTATTAAAAATAAAACATCAGTATTTGATTACAAGTGGTTTGATCATTTTCGAGCAACTCGCTGATTGCAAACTGTATAGTTTGCTCTTTGCACATGCTCAAGGGATAAAGGGTTGACAGATGCACATTATCGACCAACTGCTTTTTATTTTGGTTCTTCTAAAACAACTGACTCAATGATTAGGCTAAGCACCAAATCCCTCCTCTCCCCTTCCAGCATGTACTGTCATTTTTAAATGTTTCCTGTTTGTCGCTAAGAGTGTGAAAGTAATCTGCCTTACTCCCTGGATTTATTCAGGGATGATAATTAGGGGTGGAGAGCTTACTAGACACAGGAGTCAAAGCCTTTAACTTAGGGCGTCATGGGTTTGTTTTAAAAAGGATCTAATGCCCACGGTACCCGCTCCTGCCAGAAATCGCTCGCTTTGAACAGAACGATTCCGTCCCTCGAAGTCCGCCCCCCATTTTCTCATGCATGGAGCAGGCCTAATGCAAACGACACTGGGATTGCTTTCTCTCTCTTTGTTGTTCCCCTTGGCCTTGAATGAGTTTTTTTTCCGTTATCCTCTATATCGATTCGCACCGGTGTCTTTCTCAAGGCTCTGCTGTTAATGTAATTCAATATTAATGTAATTCATTTTTTTTCCTTCTTGTCCTCTCTCTCTCTCTCTCTCTCTCTCTCTCTCTCTCTCTCTCTCTCTCTCTCTCTCTCTGACTTTCTCCACCTCTCTCTACCTCTTCCTCTCTCTCCTCTCTGTCTCTCTTTCTCTCTCTCTGTCAGATGTGGCCAGGGCGATCGAGCTGCTGGAGAAGCTACAGGAGTCCGGGGACGTCCCGGGTCACAAGCTGCAGTCCCTGAAGATGGTGTTGCAGAGTGAGTTCTGCACAGCCATTAGAGAGGTGAGTCGAGTCCCCGGTCCCATGGCCCCACTGCCTCAGGGTCCTTTTGCCCCTGCCAACACAGGGAAATTAACCACAGGTCACTGATGGTTCCTGTAATGAATAAATGTGGCTATCCTAGTCAAATCTAATGTCTTAAAGGGTGTAGTTGTAAAGAAAGTTAGAAATAATAGAATAGGAATGGTGTTGTACACAACAATGTAGACTTCTAGGGCTGTTCTTTCAGACAGACCACAAATCAAATCAAATGAATATGAATATGCCATTTAGCAGACGCTTTATCCAAAGCAACTTACAGTCATGCGTGCATACATTTTTGTGTATGGGTGGTCCCGGGGATCGAACCCACTACCTTGGCGTTACAAGCGCCGTGCTCTACCAGCTGAGCTACAGAGGACCACAAATCAAATTTGATTTTCCACATGCGCTGAATACAACAGGTGTAGACCTTACAGTGAAATTCTTACTTACAAGCCCTTAACCAACAATGCAGTTTTAAGAAAAAAAGTGTAAAGTAAAAAATAAAAATATAAAAGTAAAATAAAATAACAGTAGGGAGGCTATATACACGGGGTACCGGGTACAGAGTCAATGTGCGGGGGGCACAAGTTAGTCGAGGTAATTGAGGTAATATGTACATGTGGGTAGGCTCCAGTTAGTTTGTTATGTCAACTCAGACACACAGACTGAAGAGTAAGAGGGCCATCAATACTCAGACTGAGGTCATCTAGTAGGAAATGTCATCTACTAGAGGAAATGTCAGAGAGGACTGGCCCTTTCATTGAGCAGCAGGATGAGAGAAGGCTGGCCTGGGAGTCAGGCAGAGACACTGGAGCCTGGTGCTGCCTGGTGGTGGGAGGCTTCATGTCTCTGCCAGGAGTAGCAGCGACGCAGCACCCTACAGACTAGCTTACAACAGCTGGCCATTGAGAGGGAAAGAGCGAGAGAAACACTTCAACCACCAACAACACATCCAGTCACCAGGGAAACTAGAGAGGATCAGCTTGGATTGGTTGCCGATGCTGACCGGCCGTGGTTTCCAGTCAATTACGTCCCTTGTGTGAGCTGACACTTTGCCACGGTGCAGAATGGCTCTTTCTCGTAGAGGTCTGACTGCTAGAGGGGCTAGAGAGTGAAGATGAGTGGTTATGGCCATGATAATGTTTACTGTTATTACAGAGATCATTATCAGCACATGCCGTTACGCTGCAACATTCAACAGCTGGGTACTCCACTGTGGCGTTCACGTTAGTGGTTATTAGATCAACAGCCTCCCAAGACCATAAATGCTCCCATGTCTCTATGGAAGACCAGAGAACATGGCATTTATGTGAATTGAGCAATACCTTGCCATGCGTGCCGTGTCGCATGTATTTACAATCCAGCATTCGGTCACAACCCCTGTGCACACTTTTCTAGAACATGCTAATTTTAAAATGTCACCCTTTTTCCCCAGACTATGGATAGTGACGAGAATCGTAAAACACTTTCCTGCAGCTCGCTCTTAAAACCCTAACATAGCAGGACTAGAGATAAACAGCGCCGGAAGAAGATGGCTGCCGTTTTACAGCCCTCTAACCAATTGTACTATTATGTGTGTTTTTCCGCGTTATTTGTAATTTATTTTGTACATAATGTTTCTGCCATCGTCTCTTATAACCAAAGAGAGCTTCTGGATATCAGGACAGCGATTACTCACCTCGCGTTGGACGAACACTTTTTCTTCAACGAGGCGTTCGCGAAGGATATTCTACAGACTCCCGACAAGGCCCAGATCCCCGTCATTCGCGTGAGGAAGAGACGGAGATATCGTGGGCGCAGATCCGGGTGCCTTGTAAGGATACGACGGCGAACGAGTAAACTGCCTCTCCCATCAATCCTATTAGCCAACGTTCAAGCTTTGGAGAATAAAATGGACGATTTAAGATTACGGTTATCCTACCAACGGGACATTAAAAACTGTAATATCTTATGTTTCACGGAGTCGTGGCTGAACGACGACAATGATATCATTCAGCTAGCAGGCTATACGCTACATCGGCAGGACAGAACGGCAGACTCGGGTAAGACGAGGGGTGGCGGTCTCTGTATATTTGTAAACAACAGCTGGTGCACAAAATCAAATACTAAGGAAGTCTCAAGGTTTTGCTCGCCTGAGGTAGAGTATCTTATGATAAGCTGTAGACCACACTATTTACCAAGAGAGTTTTCATCTATATTTTTCATAGCTGTCTATTTACCACCACAAACCAATGCTGGCATTAAGATTGCACTGAATGAGTTGTACAAGGCCATTAATCAACAGGAAAACGCTCATCCAGATGCAGCGCTCCTAGTAGCAGGGGACTTTAATGCAGGGAAACTTAAATCCGTTCTACCTAATTTCTACCAGCATGTTAAATGTGCAACCAGAGGGAAAAAACTCTAGACCACCTTTACTCCACACACAGAGACGCATACAAAGCTCTCCCTCGCCCTCCATTTGGCAAATCTGACCATAACTCTATCCTCCTGATTCCTGCTTATAAGCAAAAACTGAAGCAGGAAGCACCAGTGATTCGGCTAATAAAAAAGTGGTCAGATGACGCAGATGCTAAGCTACAGGACTGTTTTGCTAGCACAGACTGGAACATGTTCGGGATTCTTCAGACAGCATTGAGGAGTACACCACATCAGTCACTGGCTTCATCAATAAGTGCATCGATGATGTCGTCCCCACAGTGACCGTATCGTACATACCCCAACCAGAAGCCATGGATTACAGGAAACATCCACACTGAGCTAAAGGGTAGAGCTGCCGCTTTCAAGGAACGGGACTCTAACCCGGACGCTTATAAGAAATCCCGCTATGACCTCCGACGAACCATCAAACAGGCAAAGAGTCAATACAGGTCTAAGATTGAATCATACTACACTGGCTCTGACGCTCGTCGGATGTGGCAGGGCTTGAAAAACTATTACAGACTACAAAGGGAAGCACAGCCGCGAGCTGCCCAGTGACACAAGCCTACCAGACGAGCTAAACCACTTCTATGCTCGCTTCGGAGGCAAGCAACACTGAAGCATGCATGAGAGCACCAGCTGTTCCGGACGACTATGTGATCACGCTCTCCGTAGCCGATGTGAGTAAGACTTTTAAGCAGGTCAACATTCACAAGGCCGCAGGGCCAGACGGATTACCAGGACGTGTACTCCGAGCATGTGCTGACCAACTGGCAAGTGTCTTCACTGACATTTTCAACATGTCCCTGACTGAGTCTGTAATACCAACATGTTTCAAGCAGACCACCATAGTCCCCGTGCCCAAGAACTCTAAGATAACCTGCCTAAATGACTACCGACCCGTGGCACTGACGCCTGTAGCCATGAAGTGCTTTGAAAGACTGGTCATGGCTCACATCAACAGCATAATCCCAGAAACCCTAGACCCACTCCAATTTGCATACCGCCCCAACAGATCCACAGATGATGCAATCTCTATCGCACTCCACACTGCCCTTTCCCACCTGGACAAGAGGAACACCTACGTGAGAATGCTATTCATTGACTACAGCTCAGCATTCAACACCATAGTGCCCTCAAAGCTCATCACTAAGCTAAGGATCCTGGGACTAAACACCTCCCTCTGCAACTGGATCCTGGACTTCCCTGACGGGCCGCCCCCAGCTGGTAAGGGTAGGTAACAACACATCTGCCACACTGATCCTCAACACGGGGGCCCCTCAGGGGTGCGTGCTCAGTCCCCTCCTGTACTCTCTGTTCACCCATGACTGCATGGCCAGGCACGACTCCAACACCATCATTAAGTTTGCCGACGACACAACAGTGGTAGGCCTGATCACCGACAACGATGAGACAGCCTATAGGGAGGAGGTCAGAGATCTGGCCGTGTGGTGCCAGGACAACAACCTCTCCCTCAACGTGACCAAGACAAAGGAGATGATTGTGGACTACAGGAAAAAAAAGAGGACTGAGCACGCCCCCATTCTCATCGACGGGGCTGTAGTGGAACAGGTTGAGAGCTTCAAGTTCCTTGGTGTCCACATCACCAACGAACTATCATGGTCCAAACACACCAAGACAGTCGTGAAGAGGGCATGACAAAGCCTATTCCCCCTCAGGAGACTAAAAGATTTGGCATGGGTCCTCAGATCCTCAAAAAATTCTACAGCTGCACCATCGAGAGCATCCTGACTGGTTGCATCACCGCCTGGTATGGCAACTGCTTGGCCTCTGACCGCAAGGCACTACAGAGGGTAGTGCGTACGGCCCAGTACATCACAGGGGCAAAGCTCCCTGCCATCCAGGACCTCTATACCAGGCGGTGTCAGAGGAAGGCCCTCAAAATTGTCAAAGACTCCAGTCACCCTAGTCATAGACTGTTCTCTCTGCTACCGCACGGCAAGCGGTACCGGAGTGCCAAGTCTAGGTCCAAAAGACTTCTCAACAGCTTCTACCCCCAAGCCATAAGACTCCTGAACAGCTAATCATGGCTACCCGGACTATTTGCACTGCCCCCCACCCCATCCTTTTACGCTGCTGCTACTCTGTTAAGTATTTATGCATAGTCACTTTAACTCTACCCACATGTACATATTACCTCAACTACCTCAACTAGCCGGTGCCCCCGCACATTGACTATGCAACGGTACCCCCCTGTATATATAGCCTCCCTACTGTCACTTTATTCTATTGTATATATAGCCTCCCTACTGTCACTTTATTTTTACTTCTGCTCTTTTTTTCTCAACACTTTTTTGTTGTTGTTTTATTCTTACTTTTTTGTTTAAAATAAATGCACTGTTGGTTAAGGGCTGTAAGTAAGCATTTCACTGTAATGTCTGCACCTGTTGTATTCGGCGCATGTGACCAATAAAATTTGATTTGATTTGATTTGATTAGACTGTTGAGCCTCTTTGAGCTACATTGGTGATCTAATCGTATCGTAATCACATTTGACCTCTTCTGACCCCTGTTCTGTACTGCATGTCTACAGATGTGAAGTCTTTGTAGTTGAGAGAGCTATTACAGGAAGGTTGCTTCAGAGCCCTCTATTGTTGTGCTGTATTGGGATTCACCTGCATGTAATTTCATTAATGCAGATGACCTATACTGCATTGAGCTGGGGCCACCAGGTATTATAACTGAGCGATTCGATTTGTTCCCCTCCTCTCATATCTGCTGCGGAAGCTCATTTCATGGTCTGATGAACAGAATCCCACAGACCAGTGTAGCTTGATCATGTCTCTACTGTAGAAGTCACAAAGGTGATCCGGTTGAAAACCTTCTTCACAGTGTCAATAGAATTTACAGCCACATGAATCAGCCTAGCTATGGGTGAGAGGGGTTAGCTGGCTAACTGTTGATAGGGGAAAATGATGGGGGACGGAAATGCCTGCTAAGCTGAAAGACACCCAATGACAGAGAGATGGACTGAGGAGGAGTGTCGCTCTTCCCATCCATGTCTATCAATGACAGCTCGGAGCTCAGGGGAAAGTCCCTGAATGAGTCGTCAGAGTCAATCGACCTTGCAAATGGAAAGGGAAGGACGCCAGGGAAGACTGGGAGCACTAACCAGCTGGAAATGATGGACTTTATGATGATTTACAGCTTCTCTGTTAGCTTGACTTAAAGCGTTATGCATATCAAGAACTGGTCCTGATGAGAATCATCCGAGAGGCCCAAGCAAACATTTCAACCACACATGAAATCGAATCATGACTTTCATTAGTCACAAAACAATGCAGGTAATTTTTCCTTGCTAAGAAAAAGCATAGTCTATTCCAATGAACTGAATTAATTATGTGATCATAGAGTTGTAGTAGCCGGATGATAAAGGAATAGTGCATATGAATAAGGGTCTCACTTTGAATTCATATAAAGGAAAGGATTTGTGTGCCGCTCCATTGAGGGCGGACCTTTGCCTCTTACTGCATTTACTGCTGAAGGATGAAAGCCACTTCATTTAATTATCTCTGTGCGTTTTAATATTCTCTTTTTGTGTCATGCAGACAGAGCGAGGGAGGTCTGTGAATGAACAGTTGTTAAATACTGTGTCGCTTCTACCGAATGACCCATTTAAACTCTGTCAGCTAGAGAGAGGAAAAGGAGAGCTCTTCAACCGCTCTTTCTCTCTCTCTCTCCGTCTCATCTCTTCCCCCATTTTGCTCTCTGCTCCCTGACTCAGTAGAGAGAGGGAGACTGTTCGGGGAGCCATGGTTACACGCGTCATGCCAGGCACCCTTCGGGCAGCTCTCTCCACGATCAGGCATTGTGGCGTCCTCGTAAGGCTGATGGTAGACTGGTAGCCCCCAGCCCGTCAAGCACAATGAGCCTTCTACAGAGGTGAAATAGATCTGGGTTAATGAAAGCCTGCCGCGGTGAACGCCCAGTGAACCGGAGAGTTAGAAGAGAGAGGGAAGAGAGAGAGGGAGAGTATATTCAGGAGGGACAGGAGGAGGTATATTCAGGAGGGACGGAGGTAAAGATGGATGCATAGCAACAGGAGGGGGAGTGGGGTAGAACTGATGTCTTCAGGAGTCTTTCGAATCTCTCTCACTCTCTCCTCTCTCTCCATCTGTCTCTCTCTCTCTCTCTCTCTCTCTCTCGCTCTCTCTTTCTCTCTCTCACTCTCTCACTGTATGTTCGCTGGAGCTTCACAACATCAACTGACGGCAAAAAGAACACAGCAATTTGTTCCATGTTGCGACTGTTTTCTTGATGTTATTGGAGATTATTTTCAGAACAGAAGGTTAAGTTCATTCATTAACTGGGTTCATTAAGGTCAGTCTAAAAAGCTCCAATATCTTATTTTTGTAAGTGAACTGCTTGCTGAGAACAAAATACAATTTCTTTATTTTGTTGGTGTGAATTGTGAGCTTGAGGTTATTCTTTTATTTTCATATCAACAAACAGACTTTGTTTTTCATCAGTCAGACGGAGGATATTCGGGATATACGTAGGCTACACCAAACCACTTGTTTTATTGTTGAAGCACAGATGAAGCACTTTGAAGTCGTAAAGGAGCAAGGGCCTTTGTTTTGTTCCAGCTCATCATACAGAAATATTGAATGATGGTTGAGCGCAGAAAACAGTTGCACTCCTTTGTAGAGAGTAGAGACATACCGAGGTGTGAGCTGATGACTAGAATTCCTGTAAGTGTCCATTCCAGAGAAAAACAATACAACGAAAATGTTTTAAATTCACTGCACAAGAAAAAAAACAAAGTCAATGTTGTTCTTTAAGAAGGGTTTGAGACGTTACAAGTTAATATGGTTTGCTCGTTGAATAATTCAGCAGTAGTTAGTGGTAAATCCAATATGCACTTCAACTAGTGGATGTTTGTGCATATAGTTAAGCAAATTACAGACTGAAATAGCTTGACCTTTATTGTTATTCATGTGTTTCCTAGACACAATTATCCTGGCTCGCTGCAAGGCGTCCACTGAGACCTTAAATACACAACAGTCCAAACATCTTAAGTGTATTTAAACCAAGCTCACAATGATGGATGGATGTTGCATCTTTATATGAAAATGTATATAGCGTCTTGGCTAAAGAACAAGAAGGATGTGGGCTAAAATGAGTCACATCAACAACTACATGACCCGTATGGGGATTTAGGCCAATGTCTCATGTAATGTTCAACAATGCAACACTAATCAGAGTATTCATAATGTTTCTAGTTGTTTCTGTTGGATCACCAGAGGAAGGTGTAATAATGGCATACTGTACACTGGGGTGCTATTGTAAATGGTGTTGATACAGTATGTCATATTCTGTATAGAAACGACTCAAAATAGCTATTTTACACCTGAAAGCTTTCCATTGGCTCATAATGCTGACTCCTCTTCAGAGGAGGGTAGAACACACTGTAAATGTGGAAGAGGTGTCTGGAATAAGGCCCCAAGATACTGCCATGGTGTTCAATACTGGAAATCAAAGAGTTGCTAAGCTGAAAAACAAAGTACTGCTTTTTGACTGTAACACCAGAGTTACACTAGTGTATATGCATCGTTATGTTATACTAGGGACATTGTGTTTCCATAGCTAGGGCTGACAGTGAGGATTTGTAAAGAGCAGAATCAGCAACCTCTTCATAATCAAAACAGTTGCTTTGTGAGAAGGTGTTCAACATCGTTCACAGTTAGCCATTGTTATGTATTACTGAACAAAAATATAAACGCAACATGTAAAGTGTTGGTCCCGTGTATCATGAGCTGAAATAAAAGATCCCAGAAATGTTCCATATGCACAAAAAGCTTATTTATCTCAAATGTTGTGCACAAATTTGTTTACATCCCTGTTAGTGAGCATTTCTCCTTTGCCAAGATAATCCATCCACCTGACAGGTGTGGCATATGAAGAAGCTGATTAAACAGCATGATCATTACACAGGTGCACCTTGTGCTGGGGACAAGAAAAGGCCACTCTAAAATTTGCAGTTTTGTCACATAACACAATGCCACAGATGTCTCAAGTTTTGAGGGAGCGTGCAATTGGCATGCTGACTGCAGGAATATCCACCAGAGCTGTTGGCAAATAATGTAATATTCATTTCTCTACCATAATCCACCTCCAACGTCATTTTAGAGAATTTGGCAATACGTCCAACCGGTCTCACAACCGCAGACCACGTGTAACCCAGGACCTCCACATCTGGCTTCTTCACCTGCGGGATCGTCTGAGACCAGCCACCCGGACAGCTGATGAAACTGAGGAGTATTTCTGTCTGTAATAAAGCCCTTTTGTGTGGAAAAACTCACCCCACTGGCTCCCAAGTGGGTGGGCCTAGGCCGTGGAGCTGGAAACACAAAAGTCTGAGGCTTTTTGGGAAAACACCGGGGGAAATCCTCATTGGAAATTCACCTACAGTACCAAGAATCTTAGTTCCACTCTCTACTCCGTTCCAAACTCCATTCTCTACTCCGTTCCAAACTCCACTCTCTTCAGTTTATTTACTCAGTATCATGTGTTACCTGCATGAGAGGTAATTTCAAGGGCTAGTAGCGCCACGCCACAGTGTGGTATGAGTATTTTGTGCTTACCGATGCACCACTGTTTGCGTATGCTAACTGTCGTAGGGACCAGATGTTTGAGCAGCCTTAAGGGCAGTAAGTAGCAGGAGGTAGCAGAATCAGGTGCAAAATTGTGTCCAGTTTATTAACAGTGAAAGGTGGTT
This sequence comes from Coregonus clupeaformis, assembly GCF_020615455.1. Lineage (NCBI taxonomy): Eukaryota > Metazoa > Chordata > Actinopteri > Salmoniformes > Salmonidae > Coregonus > Coregonus clupeaformis. The sequence goes on along the minus strand of NW_025536080.1, from coordinate 3,726 downwards.
TTAGGTGGATGAAGAAATCCAATGAATATCTACATAATCTACGAAGGTATTTGCAAAATAAACAATCTAAAAAAACAGGTTTGAATAGAAATCAAAACTCTTAGACTACCAGACTTGGTAGTTGGTAGGCTATGACATGGATTGAACATACAAGAGACTTGGAGAAATGTAGCAGCAAATTCAAAAGTACTGAGAAAATACACTCATGGTTTGTCCATTTTTCTCTCTCTTTCAGGTGTACCAGTACATGCATGAAACAATCACAGTCAATGGCTGTCCGGAGTACCAGGCACGGGCTACAGCGAAGGTGAGCAACATACTCCAATCTCAGACTGGCTTAGCTGTATTGACCAAATTTGAGGCTGAACACAATGCCATACATAAATAACCATCATGTCTCCTTCAGATGATCAAAGACTTGAGCAGGTTTGGTGTACAATGAATTACTCATTAGCAGACCTTGGATGTAAACACTTGAGAGGTTCTACCAATGAGTCCCTCCGCTACCACTCATTCATATTCCTTCGGAGGAGAGCTTATTTTGTGGAGGAGAATTAAGAAAGCAGACATCTAACAGCGAAAGGGGGACACGAAGAGAGGGAATCAAGAGGGAGGGGTGAGATGAGAGAGAGAGGAGTGCATCTCAGTCCTCTCTCTCCCAGTGTTACCAATACATCAGAGAGGGAGTGAAGAAGAGATGGGGCAACATAGGGAGGTGTGCAGACTGACTGATACAATTGGCTGCTCCTTCCAGAGACTGCTGCCCCGTCTTCTGGGCACAAAGAGGAGTAGGACACAGATAGATCGACAACACTGGGCAAGCAGGATGAATACATAACTAGGCCCGGTGTGGAATACAATTCCAAAGGGCTCTTTTTTGTCATCTCTTCAATCGCAAATTCTCTGCAAAACAGTTTGCAATGCAGAGTATTGCTATAACCTCGACTATGGTTCAGTCCCTTTCTAAAGGAGTAGTAAACGGGGTAACCTTTTTTACAACTTTAATCAGACTGTGGATTGTGTTGTGAATTTCCACCTTGGATGAAAGGTATGCAAGGACATAGCTTAGGCCTATTGAAGGACACCAGTGTATCTGATGTTGATAGAATATCCAAATACTCTTTCTAGCCTGCTCAGATCAAATGTTTTTGAGGTTGATGGTATGCTGTTACAGCAGCGTGTCCTTTTCATTTCCCTTCAAATATCCATCATTTGTGGAATATTCAAGGTCCCGATTCAACATTATAAAGGACATATTCATAAACAAACCATTTTATTTTCAAAGCTTATTCAACGGCTGTTTTGAAAGAGAGAATGTAGACAGGTCTAATCAAACGACTTTACAATTCATAAAAGAGGCCTTGGGGCTTGTACTTCACAGTGTTAAAGCAAGGCAATCGGCATCTTTTATACAGATTGTCCATATGACACTGTTTACACAAGAAAGCAATGACAACAGCATGAAGTGCCTTTCAGCTTTGTCCTTGTGCATCACCAATGTTTTCAAAAGCATATTAAATACAGCCACCAGCGGAGCAGCAATTAACATAGCACAAACTCAGTTCGCTGGCTTCCGCGCCCATGGGAGCGATTTCAATCGATGACATCGAAATGAGATGGTGCGCTGCTTTTGAAAGTGCCGCCCTCCTGAGAGTTTCCGTTTAGCTGAGCCAGTGCTTTCGTTTCATCAGCCTTGTCTCCAAGTACATCTCAAGTACATTGCTGACCAAACTCCTGAAGGGCAGCACTTCACATGAATCACTTTAATAAGTAGGAAATTGGAAGCCTAAAAAAGTGCTATAGTCCTATTGAAAAGCAGGGATCCCTTGATACACCAGCAATCTTGAGGAGAAACGGGTAGATGTTATTTTAGATGCCTTTGCTGCACTGTTGCTGGTGAGCGTTTACCAATTAAAATGTGTTCCCACCTGAGAACATGAGCACTTGATTAAGTTTATTACCCAGTTAATTGAATCAATTCCAGACTGTAATTCCTGGCCTGAGGTTTTAATATTTTTATCTTCCAGAAATGGGAGACCACGTAGGCTATGGTGCTCCAGAGTAAAGACTGAGCTGAACTGATGGCTGCTGATGATCAAATGTTTGTAGAAATTAAGTAATTTCCATTCGGTACTGTGACATTACATGGGCAATTTCCCAGTAAGCTGTAATTTTAGTTTGGTTCGCCCTCCAGACGCTTTTTGCATTTTGAGGAGGCAGCCATGTTTCTTCCTCCCAGGAAGGGAGATAAACTTGTGAAGGTGGATGTGCCGTGAGCCAGAGAGGTGGTGGTGGCATACTGAGCACAGTGCCTCTTTACCTCACAGTGGGGGAGAGAGACGGATAGGTGAGATCGAAAGAGAGGGAGGGGGGCAGAAAGTGATTCCGGAAGAGTGGAGGATCTCAAAGCTTTGGGCTTTTGCCTGCTGGGAAAACTTTTGGATCCACATCCGCCAAGCTTTGAAACCGAGGCCTTTTTTCCCCCTGCAGTTTCCTGAGAAAGTATTGCTTAATAATAATAATGAGGCAGACTTGACAGACCGGCACCTGCGGCGCCTTTGTCTCTCCGAACATCTGCTGTTCCTTTTCCAGGCTGAGCTAACAAGCTCCCGCACACTTTGTTTCAGACGACAAGGCGAGAAAATATTCGTCTAGAACTTGAAAGCCATCCCAAGGCAGTGGAATTTAGTGAAGCAGGCTCACAGAGATTTAGTTAGTTGGGGTGAAAGTTATCTCGCTTCTTCTTCTCCAGCTGCAACAGATATGTGCTAATCCATGTTCTTACAGAGCCAGAAAACGTCTCACATGGCTATACAATACATCACCACTTTATTATTCTCAGCCCTACTGAATGTCTCTAAGCCCCGCTTTAGAGAGAGAAGTCAGAAAGCCCCACTTAAAGAGTGAATTTAAGTCTGTACACTTTGTTTCTCCTTTGCTCTTGGGGATGGGAAAGTTTATTTGGCTGTTGGGAAATCCAATCTCAGTCCATGCACTTAGTATCGTCATTATCTAATCTATTTGTGTGGTTGACAGAATAGGGTGGAATAGGGCATGGAGTTAGTGCTGAAAAACACCAATAATGGTCTGATCTTTATCCTCTCTCCTGTCTCTCTCTGCAGGCCACAGTTGCAGCCTTTGCGGCCAGCGAGGGTCACTCTCACCCCGGGTGGTGGAGCTGCCCAAGACGGAGGAGGGGCTGGGCTTCAACGTGATGGGCGGCAAGGAGCAGAACTCTCCCATCTACATCTCCCGCATCATCCCAGGGGGCTTGGCTGAGAGGCACGGGGGCTGGGCGAGGGGACCAGCTCCTGTCTGTCAATGGCGTGGTATGTATAGATTATTTACGATTACCGCTAGGTCTGGTCAACATGGTCAGTTTTTCCTGACCATCGTGACCCGACCAGAAAAAACTCTGTACCCTATTAATGATATTCTGTGAATTTGCATCTTCTATATTACGAGTCCCAATCCCAGTTGTATGCTGTTGTTGTTTGGGTCCCATCATTTTAGCTAATAACATTTTTGTGAAAAAAATATTTCAAGTAATTTATTTTCTCTTGTCACGCTTGACATTTTTCCTGACAAACCCACATCCGAGCAGGAAGCATTCTGTCTAAACCTTGAGTCAAACTGTCACAATATGGAGTGGTTCAAACAGAGTGATTGGTTTTCTGAAGCCTAAAAAAATATATAGTGAGCGCTGTAATAATAATAAAGTGATTT
>NW_025536079.1:0-69614 GCF_020615455.1 Coregonus clupeaformis | reverse complement strand
AAATGAACTGTAAACATTACACTCACAAGTGTCACACTCTGGCTCCGGACTTGTATTTTTGAGTCAGGGTGTGTTCGTGTTTTGTTGGGTTTTGGGTAGGTTATGTTGTGTTATTGGGTGTGTTTGGTTTTGTTAGTTTTGATTAGTCATGTGACTCCCAATCGGAGGTAACGAGTGTCAGCTGTCGGCTCGTTATCTCTGATTGGGAGCCATATTTAAACTGTGTGTTTTCACCTTGTGTTTGTGGGTTTTTGTTCCTTTTGGTCAGTGTACCGTGGACTTCATTGCGTCGTCTTTTGTTTGTAGTTCGATTACGTTTATTTAATAAAGTCATGTTTCTTGGACACGCTGCGCCTTGGTCATACTTGGACGACATAGACCTCGTGACAGAAAAAAACCCACCATAAAAGGACCAAGCAGCGTGTCAAGCGGCAACAGGATCCACCTACACAGGATTTATATCCACCCATAAAGGATTCATGGACATGGGAGGAGATTCTGGATGGTAAGGGGCCTTGGGCACAACCGGGAGAATATCGCCGTCCTCGTGAAGAGCTGGAGGCAGCTAAAGCCGAGAGGCGGCGATATGAGGAGGCAGCACGGAGGCAAGGCTGGAAGCCCGAGAGGTACTACCAAGAATTTCTTGGGGAGGAAGCGCCGGGTAAGGAGAGAACGCTGGTGGATGTCCTCCTCGGCTGGGGACATATTACGCAGGAGGAGGCCGTCCGGTACCGGAGGGCGATGAAGGGGGAGAACCTGGCAGGAGAGGAGCAACGGCATCAGCAGGGCCATCGTCGGAAGGACGAGAGGCAACCCCAAAAAAATTTGGGGGGCACATGGCTTGGGGCGCCTGGGCAGCAGGAGGCTGCCACAGGGAGATGTGGAGAGAAGGCTATCGGATTACGGGAGCCATTGGCGTAGTAGAGGGAGGGAAGTTGTTGTGGCACGGCGTGAGAGACTGAGGTGTGTTACCAGTCCGGTCCGGCCCGTTCCTGATCCCCAGTTAAGGCCAGTGGTGTGTGTTCCCGCACGGACCGCCTGTTCTACTCCACGCACCAGGTCCACGATGTGCGTCACCAGCCCAGCCCGGCCTGTTCCTGCTCCACGCACGAATCCTACGGGGTGCGTCACCAGTCCAGCCCGGCCTGTTCCTGCTCCACGCACGGCCTACGGGGTGCGTCGCCAGCCCAGCCCGGCCTGTTGCTGCTCCCCGCACTAGCCCTGAGATGCGTGTCCTCAGCCCGGGACCACCAGTTCCGGCCCCACGCATCAGGCCTACAGTGCGTCTCAGCCGGCCAGAGTCTGCCGTCTGCCCAACGGCGCCTGAACTGCCCGTCTGCCCAACGGCGCCTGAACTGCCCGTCTGCCCAACGGCGCCTGAACTGCCCGTCTGCCCAACGGCGCCTGAACTGCCCGTCTGCCCAACGGCGCCTGAACTGCCCGTCTGCCCAACGGCGCCTGAACTGCCCGTCTGCCCAACGGCGCCTCGAACTGCCCGTCTGCCCAACGGCGCTAAAGCGCCCGTCTGTACTGAGCCTGCAAAGCCGCCGCCTGCCATGAGCCTTCAGAGCCGTCCCGCCAGACCGGAGCCGCTAGAGCCTTCCGCCAGACAGGAGCCGCTAGAGCCTTCCGCCAGACAGGATCAGCCAGAGCCTTCCGCCAGACAGGATCAGCCAGAGCCTTCCGCCAGACAGGATCAGCCAGAGCCTTCCGCCAGCCATGAGCAGCCAGATCCGTCAGCCAGCCATGAGCAGCCAGATCCGTCAGCCAGCCACGAGCAGCCAGATCCGTCAGCCAGCCGCGAGCAGCCAGATCACTCAGCCAGCCATGAGCAGCCAGATCCGTCAGCCAGCCATGAGCAGCCAGATCCGTCCAGCCAGCCGCGAGCAGCCAGATCCGCCAGCCAGCCACGAGCAGCCAGATCCGTCAGCCAGCCATGAGCAGCCAGATCCGCCAGCCAGCCACGAGCAGCCAGATCCGTCAGCCAGCCATGAGCAGCCAGATCCGCCAGAGCCGTCCAGCCAGGATCCGCCAGAGCCGTCCAGCCAGGATCCGCCAGAGCCGTCCAGCCAGGATCCGGGCCAGCGTCCAGCCAGGATCCGCCAGAGCGTCCAGCCAGGATCCGCCAGAGCCGTCCCAGCCAGGATCCGCCAGAGCCGTCCAGCCAGGATCCGCCAGAGCCGTCTAGCCAGGATCCGCCAGAGCGCCCAGCCAGGATCCGCCAGAGCCGTCCAGCCAGGATCCGCCAGAGCCGTCCAGCAAGGATCCGCCAGAGCCGTCCAGCCAGGATCCGCCAGAGCCGCCTAGCCAGGATCTGCCAGAGCCGTCCAGCCAGGATCCGCCAGCCAGCCAGGATCCGCCAGAGCCCAACCAGCCAGGATCCGGCCATTCAGTCCGGTGCTGCCCCTTAGCCTGGTGCTGCCTCTTATCCTGGTGCTGCCCCTTAGTCCGGTGCTACCCCTTAGTCCGGTGCTGCCCTTAATCCAGGTGGGTTAAATTGGAGGGTGGTCATTTGGAGGAGGCTACGAGAGTGGTAGTGACTATAGTGGGGTGGTCAAGCCCGAGCCGGAGCCGCCTCCGAGGAGCAACACCCACCCAGCCCTCCCCTATTGTGGGGTTGTGAGGCGCGGTCGCAGTCCGCGCCTTTGAGAGGTACTGTCACACTCTGGCTCCGGGACTTGTATTTTGAGTCAGGGTGTGTTCGTTGTTGGGTTTTGGGTAGGTTATGTTGTGTTATTGGGTGTGTTTGGTTTTGTTGGTTTGATTAGTCATGTGACTCCCAATCGGAGGTAACGAGTGTCAGCTGTCGGCTCGTTATCTCTGATTGGGGAGCCATATTTAAACTGTGTGTTTTCACCTTGTGTTTGTGGGTTTTTGTTCCTTTTGGTCAGTGTACCGTGGACTTCATTGCGTCGTCTTTTTGTTTGTAGTTCGATTACGTTTATTTAATAAAGTCATGTTTCTTGGACACGCTGCGCCTTGGTCATACTTGGACTGACATAGACCATCGTGACAACAAGTTTCAAAGGGATAGACACATTTCAAATGTCATATTATGGCTATGTACAGTGTTTTAATGATGTGCAAATAGTTAAAGTACAAAATGGAAAATAAATCAACATAAATATGGATTGTATTTACAATGGTGTTTATTCTTCACTGGTTGCCCTTTTCGTGTGGCAACAGGTCACAAATCTCTCTCTCTCTCTCTCTCTCTCTCTCCCTCTCTCTCTCTCTCTCTCTCTCTCTCTCTCTCTCTCTGTCGTCGTGGCTGCAGACCTGCTCACGTGTCTTACTCTAACCCAATGGCCAAGTCAACAGACCTTTCCATTATCCTCCTCAGGTTTCTTTGCTTTCTTTTCTCTCTCTCATTTCATCTTATTCTCTCTCTCTCTCTGCACTATAATGGTTAATTGGTCCACACATTCCTGTCTCAGCTCCTGCAGTGCCTTTCCTGCTACCTGCGCATCACTCCCCTAACACGGTCACATCAAAGTCGTATACACACACACACACACACACACCCTCATGTGCGCACACACACACATACACACATTCACACATACCCTCATGCACGCACACACTTCTCCCCCCTTCTCTCTCGTGCACACCCAGCGCCTCGGTGACTGGCTGGCAGGCGATATAAACGGTCTTTTGTAACTGACGCTTTCCAGGAGTGTGGGCTTGTTTTCTCTGAGCGGTGGCCCAGAGAGGTGCACTGACAGGGGGAGAGCTGGAGCAGACGACAGCCTGTCTGTCTCTGGGACTGGCTGAGAGGGACAGAGAGAGGGAGAGAGGGAGAGGGAGAGAGGGAGAGAGGGAGAGAGAGCAAGAGAGAGCGAGAGAGAGAGAGGGAGAGAGGGAGAGAGGGAGAGAGGCTGCTCCATACTACCCTGTGACTCCTTTTGCTGCCTCCAGCCAGTGTGTGTGTGTGTGTGTGTGTGTGTGTGTGTGTGTGTGTGTGTGTGTGTGTGTGTGTGTGTGTGTGTGTATTTGTGTGAAGCAGATGGCTTCAAATGCTTATAAGCTTTGGGAGCAGCTGCTAGCGATACACCTGTGGGAGATTTGGAGTCTTCAGTCTGCCCTCAGAGTTCACAGCCATGACCTCAAACCACACCACCCAACATTTTAATCCACAGACCATCAAATTAATAGACTTTGAGTACACACACCCACACACACCACCAGCCTCTACAGAGTGCTGGAAACCTCCCAAAACAAACTGGCCATAATGGCACCAGCAACTTCAACCACATACAAACACTACCATCATCAACCCCCATGCCCCCTGTCCTGCCCTGCCCTGTCCTGCCCTGGCTCTGTCTCCATGGTAACACCCCATATTAATGGTAAACAGCCTCACCGAGGACCTCCGCCTCATGTTTGGCCGAGCGCCGACTGCGCTTTTTGAAGAAGTTTGTTGCGTCCGCTTCGGGCATGAAGACTCGCCGCGCTGACCCTGGGGGCAGAGGGTAGCAGGTAAGGGTCAAAGAGGGTCATTGGGGTCACTCAGATTGGGGAGGGGGGTATGGAACATACGACACTCACCTTCGGGCTCTGCAGCTTTTCCGTCTCTTCCATCTTTTTCGTCTCTCACCGATGCACTCTCCACCCCGGTGAAGACTGGAAAAGAGAGAGGGAGGTTTTTGTCAATTTAACACTTGAGTTGATCAGGAAGGCCTCTTTTTAGAACTTCTGAACATGCACCTTTCAAAAAAGGTCTCACCATAAACATCAAACCTTCACCATAGAAAAGTAAAACATGTCACCCACCATTTCCTCTCCCACACCTTTCCTTGACACCCGATCCCACCCCCAGCATGTCAACCCCCTATCGGGGTACTTACGTGTGAGGATGAGGAGGGTGGCGAGCAGAGAGAGAAAGACCAGATGAGTCCAGGACATGATGAAGAATACAGTGAAGCAGCGCTGCAAGCAGTGAAGTTATGAACTGAGAGAGAGAAGGAGAGGCGAGGGAGAGAGAGGGGAGGGAAGGAGAGTGTGGGTGTGAAGAGAAAAAGAAAGCGAGGGAGTTTTGGGGAGGGGGGACAGCTGGAATTTCATTCGCCCAGAGGAGGGGTGAAGAGGGGAGCGTGACATACACTACCGGTTTTCTTTATTTTTTACTATTTTCTACATTGTAGAATAACAGTGAAGACCTCAAAACTATGAAATAACACATGGAATCATGTAGTAACCAAAAAAGTGTTCAACAAATCTAAATATATTTGAGATTTGAGATTCTTCAAAATAGCCACCCTTGCCTTGATGACAGCTTTGCACACTCTTGGCATTCTCTCAACCAGCTTCATGAGGTAGTCACCTGGAATGCATTTCAATTAACAGGTGTTCCTTCTTAAAAGTTAATTTTGGAATTTCTTTCCTTCTTAGTGCGTTTGAGCCAATCTCTGTATTTTTATTTATTAAGGATCCCCATTAGCTGCTGAAAAGGCAGCAGCTACTCTTCCTGGGGTCCTGCAACATTAAGGCAGTTACATACAATTTAAAATATTACATGACATTATATTTCATAACACTTTACCCAATACATTTAGTGTGTTCCCTCAGGCCACTACTCCACTATCACATATTTACAATACGTACGTGTGTGTAGAGTGAGTGTCTATATGTATATGTGTATGTACCTGTGTATGTGTCTCTTCACAGTCCCCACTGTTCCACAAGCTGTATTTTTACCTGTTTTTTAAAATCTGATTCTACTGCTTGCATCATTTACCTGATGTGGAATAGAGTTCCATGTAGTCATGGCTCTATGTAGTACTGGACTTGGGGACTGTGAAGAGACCTCTGGTGGCATGTCTTGTGGGGTATGCATGGGTGTCCGAGCTGTGTGCCAGTATTCCAAACAGACAGCTCTGTACATTCAGCTCGTCGACACCTCTCACAAAAACAAGCAGTGATGAAGTCAATCTCTCCTCCACTCTGAGCCAGGAGAGACTGACATGCATGTCATCAATGCTCTCCATGTACTTTTAAGGACCAGCCGTGCTGCCCTGTTCTGAGCCAACTGGAATTTTCCCAAGTCCCTCTTTGTGGCACCTGACCACACAACTGAACAGTAGTCCAGGTGCGACAAAACTAGGGCCTGTAGGACCTGCCTTGTTGATAGTGTTGTTAAGAAGGCAGAGCAGCGCTTAACTATGGACATACTTCTCCCCATCTTAGCTACTGTTGTATCAATATGCTTTGACCATGACAGTCTACAATCCAGTGTTACTCCAAGCAGTTTAGTCACCTCAACTTGCTCAATTTCCACATTATTCATTACGAGATGTAGTTGAGGTTTAGGGTTTAGTGAATGATTTCACCCAATCAGTTGTGTTGTGACAAGGTGTGTGTGTGTGTGTGTGTGGGGGGGTGTATACAGAATATAGCCCTATTTGGTAAAAGACCAAGTCCATATTATGGCAAGAACAGCTCAAATAAGCAAAGAGAAACTACAGTCCATCATTAACTACAGAAACTACAGTCAATTCGGAAAATTTCAAGAACTTTGGAAGTTTCTTCAAGTGCAGTTGCTAAAACCATCAAGCGCTATGATGAAACTGTCTGTCATGAAGACCGCCACAGGAATGGAAGACCCAGAGTTACCTCTGCTGCAGAGGATAAGTTCATTGGAGTTACCAGCCTCAGAAATTGCAGCCCTAATAAATGCTTCACAGAGTTCAAGTAACAGACACATCTCAACATCAACTGTTCAGAGGAGACTGTGTGAATCAGTCCTTCATGGTCGAATTTCTGCAAAGAAACCACTACTAAAGGACACCAATAAGAAGAATAGACTTGATTGGGCCAAGAAACACGAGCAATTGACATTAGACTTGTGGAAATGTGTCCTTTGGTCTGGAGTCCAAATTGGAGATTTTTGGTTCCAACCGCTGTGTCAGTGTGAGACGTGGTGTGGGTGAACGGATGATCTCCACATGTGTATTTCCCACTGTGAAGCATGAAGGAGGAGGTGTTATGGTGTGGGGGTGCTTTGCTGGTGACACTGTCTGTGACACACTTAACCAGCATGGCTACCACAGCATTCTGCAGCGATACGCCATCCCATCTGGTTTGGGCTTAGTGGGACTATCATTTGTTTTTCAACAGGACAATGACCCAACACACCTCCAGGCTGTGTAAGGGCTATTTTACCAAGAAGGAGAGTGATGGAGTGCTCCATCAGATGACCTGGCCTCCACAATCCCCCGACCTCAACCCAATTGAGAGGGTTTGGGATGAGTCAGACCGCAGAGTGAAGGAAAAGCAGCCAACAAGTGCTCATCATATGTGCGAACTCCTTCAAGATGGTTAGAAAAGCATTCCAGGTGAAGCTGGTTGAGAGAATGCCAAGAGTGTGCAAAGCTGTCATCAAGGCAAAGGGTGGCTATTTGAAGAATCTCAAATATACTTTTTTGGTTACTACATGATTCCATATGTGTTATTTCATAGTTTGATGTCTTCACTATTATTCTACAATGTAGAAAATAGTAAAAATAAAGAGAAATCATTGAATGAGTAGGTGTTCTAAAGCTTTTGACCGGTAGTGTATAACCTGAGCCAGAATCGGTGTTGTCGTTACTGAGAGACATTTAAGAACACACAAGAAAAATCTGCAGTGCAATAAACTTGATGCACTTTAAAGATCATTTGAACAATAACCTTGATGCACTAAAGATCATTTGAACTTCTAAACAAAATGTTTCATGCAGAAGATTGGGAGAAGGGATGAAGGAGAGAGAGAGAAGGATAAGAGACATAAAGGAGAAGGAGAGAGCGAGTGAGAAGGAGCAGAGGCAGAGATTGTCTTTCATTATACCTCCCAAATCATAAGGGTGTCACTGATCTAAATCATTGTATAAGAGCCACACAGCATAGGGAGTGGAGGGTAGTGTGTGTGTGTGGTTTTTCTCCGGGTTACTGATCTGGGGTCAGTTCAGGCCAATGAGGACACATCTTTCATCACTGTCCAATCAGTGACCAGGGTCTCACTGGAGATGCCAAAGCTGCTTTTGTATCCCTTAGTTTGTACATGTGAAGATGTAGTGTTTCATGTTTTCAACTCTGATGTTTTTGCTGCTTGGAAGACTTGTAGACCAGGATACTCTTAATGAGAAGATACAGATGGGGATTCAAATGTGTTTGTCTGTGTGTTAACTTCCTGTGTGTGTCCATCTGTTTTACTGTGTGTGTGCATATGTTTTCTCCCTGAGGAGAAGCAGGTGTGTGTGTTTCGTGTTGATGTATGCCAGCCTTGCCAGGCCTGGGCAATTGCAAAGCAACAGAGCCCATTAGCCACTCTGGTATGGATGATCTCAGTACTGTGCATTGCCCCGATGGGCACAGCTCCCATAAGTTACAAACAATGTGCTATACTGTCACAAGAATTTTGTTATCTCAATGGTTGAAGTCAACTACTTCTTAAATCTTTGAATATTTCCCAAGAGGTTGTAAATCTCTTAGTTTAAATAAAATAAGCAAAGACCCAATTCTGCAATGGTCAGCCTTTATTCATTGAGAGCGCTCTGAAAATCATACAATGCACAATGTTTTTATACCTTTACTATGCCCCTAAATGGGCCAATGAAAAGGCTCCTAGCCCATATTTAGGCAACTATCACATTTCTCTATAAGCTTGAAGAAGCACACTTCTTTTTTTAAGACCCAAATAGTCTGTTGCTGAGCAAACATGCATCCTACACAGACACCTAAGATGGGGACATGTTCTTCAGTGTCTAGTTTCACATCCTGTTTCCTGCTAGCATAGATATGAAAATAAGCCAAAGCCCTCGTTTTTCTTCTAACTAAATAAACTATAGTTTTATGATTCTATCACATTCCTATAATTTTCAGGGTGTAATACTTTTAGTCACATTAACAAATTCCTTTATCATATACCCTCCGCACGAGGTTGGTGGCACCTTAATTGGGGAGGATGGGCTCGTGGTAATGGCTGGAGAGGAATCTGTGGAATGGTATCAAATACATCAAACACATGATTTCCTTGTGTTTGATGCCATTCTATTAGCGCAGACCTTTCACCCCAGGTGTGTGATGGTGTGTGACCCTTGCGGTGAGTGTGATGCATAGGAGAAGGTGAGTGTTTTTGTTGTACCTCTCTCTCACACACACACACACACACACACATACACACACACACTGACACAAACAAGTATGATTGGCAAGCAGGAAATCTCAAATCAAATGTTATTTGTCACAAGCTTCGTAAACAACAGGTGTAGACTAACAGTGAAATGCTTACTTACGGGCCCTTCCCAATAATGCAGAGAGACTTTTTTTTTTTTTTACAACTATAGAAAAATAATAACACAAGGAATAAATACACAATGAGTAACAATAACTTGGACTGGTGGAGTTATGTCGCACATGCAGCTAACAAAAACCTACCCAAAATTACAACCAAATAATTGCAGCATTACCGCAAAAATGGAAGAGGAAAGTGGAAGGGGGAAAAAGTAAGGAACTTGTCTGTCGGCCTTGCATTAAATAATATAATTTGTTAAAGAAAATTGTGATAAATAAAAAAGTATACCAGTTTCTGATAAAGAAATGTATGAGTAAGATATGACTAAAATGTCACACCCTCAGTTAAACTAATAATGTATGACTAATTAGTAGACTAGAGCTTAGGGAGTTAATCAAATGTGTTTATATCACAGCAACAGAGTATTTGTGTCTTGTAATTAGGCAAGCAGAGGTGCAAAATGATTGAAACCGAATAACAGGAGACTGGTTCCCAAAACACACAGGGAAAGGGGAGTGAAAACATTTCAGAATATTGTGAGGACGGCGATAACTGAGGAATGCAGCCTGCCCGAGCAAGGAGTAGACTATGATAAGAACATGTGTGTGTGTGTGTGTGTGTGTGTGTGTGTGTGTGTGTGTGTGTGTGTGTGTGTGTGTGTGTGTGTGTGTGTGTGTGTGTGTGTGTGTGTTTGTGTTAACTGATGGTCAGGAGAGCAGAGGAAAATCACATGAGCTAAACCCAGGACAAGATGTGTACAGGGGAAAATACAGTCCATCTAAAGCAGGGTGGGATTTTTGTATAGACGTGTGTGTATAAAAAGGATTGTACTACCATTTTGTTGCAGAGCGCTCTCAATGAATAAAGGCTGACCATTGCAGGATTGAGTCTTTGTTTAATTTATTCAAACTAAGAGATTTACAACCTTATGGGAATTATTCAAAGACTTAAGAAGTAGTTGACTTCAACCATTGAGATAACAAAATTCTCGTAACAGTTTCATTTAAGGACCAAAGGATTGACAGCCGTCCCATATAGATTGCAAAATAGTTGGGAAGAGATTTTTGACGTACCGATTCCATGGCATAATGTTTATGAATTGATACGCAAAACGACGCCGGATTCAAAACTTCGAATTTTTCAATTTCAATTATAATATAAAATTCTTGCTACCAATAGAATGTTATTTATATGGGGGATACAATCTTCCCAGCTCTGCAGATTTTCCTGCGAAGAAACAGAATCATTAGATCATTTGTTTTGGTACTGTCCATTTGTAGCTTGTTTTTGGACACAGGTCCAGGAATGGCTAAAGGATTGCAATATTTACCTGGAGCTAACCCTGCAGATAGCACTACTGGGTGATCTGAAAAGTCATAGTCAATCGATCAATAATATAATAATACTTTTAGCAAAAAAAAATATTTTTAAATTTACGATATGTAGAAACAATGAGAATAGAAAGGTTCAGAACTTTTGTAAAACATCACAGTACAGTTGAAAATATATGGCAAATAGAAATCCAATATGGATGGTGTTAAGAGATAGATGGGAGGTGTTGAATGGAGTTGAAGGATGGGACTAATAACAACAACTAATAACAACAAGATAACTAATGTAAAGCATACTGTGTCCATAATAAGTATATAGGTTATAGGTTAAGAGCTTTTGTGAAAGAGCACAGTTAGAAAAATATGGCATATAGAAGCAAACCAGATGGACATCATGAAAATGATCGCAGGAAGTTCAGGAGTAAAAACAAACAAAATATAATTATTGTAGAATTTGACTGTCCATAAAATGTATATAGTATGTATGGGCTGGAAGTAGAGGCCTAAGCGTTGTTGTTCACTAGTTCACTCCAATTGGGGAATGAGTGGTGGGGTTGGAAAAGTAATGAAGGGAAAATAAAATAAAATAAATAAATAAAAAAACAATATTTTGGCTATACTGTATACACAGGGTGCCAGTACTGAGTCGATGTGCAGGGGTACGAGGTAATTGAGGTAGCTATGTTCATATACTGTAGGTAGGGGAAAAGTGACTAGGCAACAGGATAGATAACAAACAGTAGCAGCAGCGTACAGTGGGGGAAAAAGTATTTAGTCAGCCACCAATTGTGCAAGTTCTCCCACTTAAAAAAGATGAGAGAGGGCCTGTAATTTTCATCATAGGTACACGCAACTATGACAGACAAAATGAGAAAAAAAATCCAGAAAATCACATTGTAGGATTTTTAATGAAGTTATTTGCAAATTATGGTGGAAAATAAGTATTTGGTCAATAACAAAAGTTTCTCAATACTTTGTTATATACCCTTTGTTGGCAATGACACAGGTCAAACGTTTTCTGTAAGTCTTCACAAGGTTTTCACACACTGTTGCTGGTATTTTGGCCCATTCCTCCATGCAGATCTCCTCTAGAGCAGTGATGTTTTGGGGCTGTCGCAGGGCAACACGGACTTTCAACTCCCCTCCAAAAGATTTTCTATGGGGTTGAGATCTGGAGACTGGCTAGGCCACTCCAGGACCTTGAAATGCTTCTTACGAAGCCACTCCTTCGTTGCCCGGCGGTGTTTGGGATCATTGTCATGCTGAAAGACCCAGCCACGTTTCATCTTCAATGCCCTTGCTGATGGAAGGAGGTTTTCACTCAAAATCTCACGATACATGGCCCCATTCGCTCTTTCCTTTACACGGATCAGTCGTCCTGGTCCCTTTGCAGAAAAACAGCCCCAAAGCATGATGTTTCCACCCCCATGCTTCACGTAGGTATGGTGTTCTTTGGATGCAACTCAGCATTCTTTGTCCTCCAAACACGACTGAGTTGAGTTTTTACCAAAAAGTTCTATTTTGGTTTCATCTGACCATATTACATTCTCCCAATCCTCTTCTGGATCATCCAAATGCACTCTAGCAAACTTCAGACGGGCCTGGACATGTACTGGCTTAAGCAGGGGGACACGTCTGGCACTGCAGGATTTGAGTCCCTGGCGGCGTAGTGTGTTACTGATGGTAGGCTTTGTTACTTTGGTCCCAGCTCTCTGCAGGTCATTCACTAGGTCCCCCCGTGTGGTTCTGGGATTTTTGCTCACCATTCTTGTGATCATTTTGACCCCATGGGGTGAGATCTTTGCGTGGAGCCCCAGATCGGGGGAGATTATCAGTGGTCTTGTATGTCTTCCATTTCTAATAATTACTCCCACAGTTGATTTCTTCAAACCAAGCTGCTTACCTATTGCAGATTCAGTCTTCCCAGCCTGGTGCAGGTCTACAATTTTGTTTCTGGTGTCCTTTGACAGCTCTTTGGTCTTGGCCATAGTGGAGTTTGGAGTGTGACTGTTTGAGGTTGTGGACAGGTGTCTTTTATACTGATAACAAGTTCAAACAGGGTGCCATTAATACAGGTAACGAGTGGAGGACAGAGGAGCCTCTTAAAGAAGAAGTTACAGGTCTGTGAGAGCCAGAAATCTTGCTTGTTTGTAGGTGACCAAATACTTATTTTTCACCATAATTTGCAAATAAATTCATTAAAAATCCTACAATGTGATTTTCTGGAGAAAAAAAATCTCAATTTGTCTGTCATAGTTGACGTGTACCTATGATGAAAATTACAGGCCTCTCTCATATTTTTAAGTGGGAGAACTTGCACAATTGGTGGCTGACTAAATACCTTTTTTCCCCACTGTACGTGATGAGTCAAAAGAGTTAGTGCAAAAGGGTCAGTGTACTGTAGATAGTCCAGGTAGCTATTTGGTTAACTATTTAGCTGTTCAGGGTCCTGTTGGTTCCAGACTTGGTGCATCGGTACCGCTTGCCGTGCAGTAGCAGAGAGAACAGTCTATGACTTCGGTGGCTGGAGTCTTTGACAATTTTAGGGCCTTCCTCTGACACCGCCTGGTATAGAGGTCCTGGATGGCAGGGGCAGCTCAGCCCCAGTGATGTACTGGGCCGTACGCACTACCCCTCTGTAGCGCATCGCAGTCGGATGCCAAGCTGTTGCCATCAGTGGTGAAAAAAGTACGCAATTGTCATACTTGAGTAAAAGTAAAGATACCTTAATAGAAAATGACTCAAGTAAAAGTGAAAGTCACCCAGTAAAAATACTACTTCACTAAAAGTCTAAAAGTATTTGGTTTTAAATATACTCTAAGTATCAAAAGTAAATGTAATCAGCTAAAATGTACTTAAGTATCAAAAGTTAAAGTTAAAGTATAAATAACTTCAAATTCCTTATATTAAGCAAACCAGACGGCACCATTATCTTGTTTTTTAAATGTACGGATAGCCAGGGGCACACTCCAACATTTAGACATAATTTACAAACGAAGCATGTGTGTTTAATGAGTCCACCAGATCAGAGGCAGTAGGGATGACCAGGGATGTTCTGTTGATAAGTGTGTGAATTGGACCATTTTCCTGTGCTGCTAAGCATTCAAAATGTAACAACTACTTTAGTGTGTCAGGTAAAATGTATGTAGTAAAAAGTACAATATTTTCATTAGGAATATAGTGAAGTAAATTAAAGTACAGATACCCCCCAAAAACGACTTAAGTAGTACTTTAAAGTATTTTAACTTAAGTACTTTACACCACTGGTTGCCATGCCACCCATATGGAAAAGAATCATGAAGATTATTTGATAAAAAATCTAATAAGTAATCTAATAAGGGTCTGGTAAGATTTTGTATGTTTTTCCTTACATGTCAGTGGTGTATTTGTACAGTGCCTTCGGAAAGTATTCAGACCCCTTGACTTTTTCCCACATTTTGTTAGGTTACAGCCTTAATTTTTGCTCATTTATATAAAAATAAAAACCGGAAATATTACATTTACATAAGTATTCAGACCCTTTACTCAGTACTTTGTTGAAGCAACTTTGGCAGAGATTAAAGCCTTGAATCTTCTTGGGTATGATGCTACTAGCTTGGTACACCTGTATTTGGGGAGTTTCCCCCATTCTTCTCTGCAGATCCTCTCAAGCTCTGTCAGGTTGGATGGGGAGCGTTGCTGCACAGCTATTTTCAGGTCTCTCCAGAGATGTTCGATCAGGTTTAAGTCCGGGCTCTGGCTGGGCCACTCAAGGACATTCAGAGACTTGTCCCAAAGCCACTCCTGCGTTGTCTTGGCTGTGTGCTTAGGGTCGTTGTCCTGTTGGAAGGTGAACCTTCACCCCAGTCTGAGGTCCTGAGAGCTCTGGAGCAGGTTTTCATCAAGGATCTCTCTGTACTTTGCTCCGTTTCATCTTTGCCTCGATCCTGACTAGTCTCCCAGTCCTTGCCTCTGAAAAACATCCCCACAGCATGATTCTGCCACCACCATGCTTCACCGTAGGGATAGGTTTCCTCCAGACGTGACACTT
Organism: Coregonus clupeaformis; assembly: GCF_020615455.1. Taxonomy (NCBI): domain Eukaryota; kingdom Metazoa; phylum Chordata; class Actinopteri; order Salmoniformes; family Salmonidae; genus Coregonus; species Coregonus clupeaformis. Next base: position 54,982 of record NW_025536079.1, on the reverse strand, counting down.
GGCATTCAGGCCAAAGAGTTCAATCTTGGTTTCATCAGACCAGAGAATCTTGTTTCTCATGGTCTGAGAGTCTTTAGGTGCCTTTTGGCAAACTCCAACCAGGCTGTCATGTGCCTTTTACTGAGGAGTGGCTTCCGTCTGGCCACTCTACCATAAAGGCCTGATTGGTGGAGTGCTGCAGTGATGGTTGTCCTTCTGGAAGGTTCTCCCATCTCCACAGAGGAACTCTAGAGCTCTGTCAGAGTGACCATTGGGTTCTTGGTCACCTCCCTGACCAAGGCCCTTCTCTCCCGATTGCTCAGTTTGGCCGGGTGGCCAGCTCTAGGAAGAGTCTTGGTTCCAAACCTCTTCCTTTTAAGAATGACGGAGGCCACTGTGTTCTTGGGGACCTTCAATGCTGCAGACATGTTTTGGTACCCTTCCCCAGATCTGTGCCTCGACACAATCTTGTCTCGGAGCTCTACGGACAATTCCTTCGACCTCATGGCTTGGTGTTTGTGTGCCTTTCCAAATCATGTCCAATCAGTTGAATATACCACAGGTGGACTCCAATCAAGTTGTAGAAACATCTCAAGGATGATGAATGGAAACAGGATGCACCTGAGCTCAATTTCGAGTCTCATAGCAAAGGGTCTGAATACTTTTTGTTTTTAAGTTTTAATAAATTAGGTAACATTTCTAAAAACCTGTTTTCGCTTTGTCATTATGGGGTATTGTGTGTGGATTGCTGAGGATAATTTTTTATTTTAATCCCTTTTAGAATTAGGCTGTAACGTAACAAAATGTGGAAAAAGTCACATTTTGCGTTAACTTATATACCTTATGTGACATACACAATTGAATACATGATTGTGGTGAATGTTCTACAAAGATAAGGTATGACATATTTGAGACAACATTATACGTCATCTATGAATATTGAATGTTCTGAGAATGTAACCTCTACAAAATAAATGCTTTCCTTATACTGTAGGCTTCACAAGTCATGACAATTACTATAAGATAAATACAATATTTGTATATATATTTTCAGGTATGAGTTTCCATGGTTAGGGCTGGGCAGCACCTCCTACTGGACAGCTGATCTATCTACAGCTATCCCTTTGGTCTCCTATCCAGCGGTTTTAACTAAGCCCAGCCCTGCATAGTTTTGATATTTGTCACTGACTATTAGCAATGTGTTATCGTGAGAATGATTGTTGAGAGCTCTCCACTTAACTACATAGATTCACTGACGCTATCAAAGTAATTCCTCCTCCTCCTCCTCCTCCTCCTCCTCCTCCTCCTCCTTATCCTTTCCCCTGTCATTCTCCTCCTCTTCTCTTCTCTCCTCTTCCTCTCCCTCTCCTCCTCCTCCTCCTCCTCCACTTCCCTTATCCTTTCCCTGTCCTCCTCTTCCTCTTCTCTCCTCTCCTCCTCCTCTTCTATCCTCCTCCCTCCTCCTCCTCCTCTCCTCCTTCCCATCCCTCTTCCTCTCCCTCTCCTCCTCCTCCTCCTCCTCCTTTCCTATCCTTTCCCTGTCCTCCTCCTCCACACCCTCCTCCTCTCCTCCTCCGGTCCTTCTATCCTCTTCCTCCTCTTCTATCCCCTCCTCCTCCCCCTCCTCCTCTTGTCCTCCTTCACTTCTCTTCCTCCTCCTCCTCTCCTCCCCCTTCTGCTCTTCTTACTCTCCTGCTCTCCTCCTTTTCAACAAGTGTCACATTGCATGCGTCAATGACGTCAGACAGTGTTATGCAAGTGCTGAAACGTGTATGTCCCATGTATGTGAGATCTTAGAAGGCTTAGCTTACATGTCTCTTGTATGTTTTTTATATAACACATGCAACATTTCTGTTGTCTAAATGTTAACCACCCATATAAGTCAGATATTATAAGAATCTTCTATGAATCTTGTAAGGGTATTTGCTGCCGTATGTATTACTGACAAGTTCCAGGTAGAACATATAAGAATCTTGTTAAATTCTTCTATATCATTTCCATATGGGCAAGTTGTGATGCAGCCAGTCAAGATGCTCTCAGTGGTGCAGCTGTATAACTTTTTGAGGATCTGAGGGCCCATGCCAAATCTTTTCAGCCTCCTGAGTTCAGCTTTTTTCTTCTTTCCTCTAAAAGGAATCTACCTTCAGTATGTATGTAGCTACAATAATGACAAACAGCCAGACCACCTCCATAAATACTGCAAAGACATCATGCAGTTTACTCATGCAGTAACTCGATGACGCCACCTTAAGGACTGCTTATGCATTTACATCAGGGGTGTCAAACTCATTTTAGCTCAGGGGCCACATGGAGGAAAATCTATTCCCAAGTGGGCCGGACCGAAAAATCATGGTATATATAACTTAAAAACAACAACTTCAGATTGTTTTCTTTGTTTTAATACGATCAACATACAACATAAAGCTGGAGCCTGAGGACAGTGTGTCCAAAATAGTACAAGCACAACATCACTATTAATCATAAAACACGTCAAGTTTATTTGAAAATTCTAAAGAAAAAGAACACACAAACACACAATGCCTCAGTGATTCACATAACTGTTTCACAGATCACAGAACTATATCAGGTGTCATTTCTCAGGCAGAAATGTAGATAAAAATAATGAAATCCTGTTCCCCAAACAAGTGCAAGAACCACAGAGTCAAGAATAGGTTAAATATACAAATAAAATAAAAACAATTAAAAACAATAGCACATCAACATAAAAACATATAAACATAAAGCTGGAGCCTGAGGACAGTGTCCAAAAGCACAACATCACTATGAATCATAAAACACCTCAAGTTATTTGAAAGTTCTGAGGACAAAGAACACACAAACACACAATGCCTCGGTGATTAACAGAACTGTTTCACAGATCACAGAACTATATCAGGGTGTCATTTCTCAGGCAGAAATGTAGATAAAAATAATGAAATCCTGTTCCCCAAACAAGTGCAAGAACCACAGAGTCAAGAATAGGTTAAATATACAAATAAAATAAAAACAATTAAAAACAATAGCACATCAACATAAAAACATATAAACATAAAGCTGGAGCCTGAGGACAGTGTCCAAAAAGCACAACATCACTATTAATCATAAAACACCTCAAGTTATTTGAAAGTTCTGAGGACAAAGAACACACAAACACACAATGCCTCAGTGATTCACAGAAGTATATCACAGATCACAGAACTATATCAGGGTGTCATTTCTCAGGCAGAAATGTAGATACAAATAATGAAAACCTGTTCCCCAAACAAGTGCAAGAACCACAGAGTCAAGAATAGGTTAAATATACAAATAAAATAAAATCAATTAAAAACAATAGCACATCAACATAAAAACATATAAACATAAATCTGAAAGTGTTGCTCAAACTCCCGTAACAGTCCCGTTATTTTATCTTTGAACCGCTTCATGTCTGCCACATGTTGGGTCGCCACACATTTTCAGACAGGGGAAGTGAGCTGCATCACCACCGGCAAGTTGCGTCTCCCACAATGACAGCTTCAACTTGAAAGAACGTATGCTGTCATAATACTGCGCGACAACTTTGTTGCGCCCTTGCAGCTGTTTGTTCAAGTTATTCAGGTGCTCTGTAACATCCACCATAAATGCAAGGTCCTGCATCCATTCTGCGGAATGAAATTCTAACACTGGTTTGCCCTTTTCTTCCATGAACTGTTCAATTTCTTCTTGTAAATCAAAGAAACGCCTCAGCACAGCACCTCGCTTAACCATCTTACCTCAGTGTGGTATGGCAGGCCATAGATGTGGTCTTTCTCTCTGAGAAGGCTGTCAAACTGACGGTGATTCAGGCTTCTGGATCGGATGAAATTAACAGTTTGGATGACCACCTTCATGACGTTATCCATCTTTAATGACTTGCAACACAAAGCCTCCTGGTGCAAAAATACAGTGAAAAGTCTAAAAATCACGTCCTCCATTTGCAGATTGCACTTTCTCTCGAACTTTGTCACAACGCCTGCTTTTTTCCCGATCATTGAGGGCGCACCATCTGTAGCCAGGCTGACAGCGCGGGACCAGTCCACTCCGACCCTGTCCAGCGCGCCGACGAGTGCGGTAAAAATATCAGCTGCTGTTGTTGTATCTGTCATCGGCACCAACTCCACGAACTCCTCGGTGACGGTCAATGTGTCATCAACTCCGGATGAAAATGGCCAGTTGTGCAACATCTGTAATGTCCGTGCTTTCATCAATTGCAACCGAAAAGCGCAATAAATGACTTTACTTTTTGCTTCAACTGGCTGTCCAAATCCACTGAAAGATCGGAAATCCTGTCTGCAACTGTGTTTCTTGTCAGGCTGATATTTGCAAAAGCCTGCCGCTTTTCAGGGCACACAATCTCCGCTGCCTTCATCATGCATGTTTTTACAAATTCACCCTCACTAAATGGTTTTGAAGCCACTGTGATTTCATTAGCAATGAGGTAGCTAGCTTTCACTGCAGCGCCACTGATGTCTCGGCTGTGAGTAACACAGACTGCTGTTTCTTCAGACCCGCCAACAGTTCATTCACCTTCTCTCATCTCCGCTGTCCTTGAAAGTTGTCATATTTGTCGGCATGAAGACTCACATAGTGGCGACTGAGAAGGTTATATTCTTTCAGCACTGCAACATGCTCTGAACACACCAAACATACAGCTTTCCCATTCAATTCCGTGAATAAATAGGATGACCATTTTTCTTGGAACACTCTGCACTCTGCGTCCACTTTTCTCTTTTTTGACAGAGACATATTGGGGCAATGAGGGTGCCAAAGCACATAATGTTAAAAGTAGAAGCCGTAATAAATATCGCGGGGCAAAACAAAGTAGCTCATTGGCTGCACGTGCTTGACCTACTTGCTCTGCCCCGGTATAAACAGTTTGCTTGCTTAACACAATTGCTATTGCGCCATCCAGTGGACGCAATTGGAACAGCAGTTTATTTTATTGAAAAATTGCAGCGCATTTTTTATACTTTACAAAAAAAAAATATATATATATATATATATATATATATATATATATATATATATATTTTTTTTTTTTTTCAAAATCATCTCGCGGGCCGGATTAAACCCGCTTTGGGCCTGATCCTGCCCGTGGGCCGGACGTTTGACACCCCTGATTTACATAAACACATGCAGGTGACTATGTATTGGACAAATCAAGAAAAGAAGATGGTGTTGAGACTGAACTCCTCTCTTTAAGAGTCTCTCAGTAGGAAACTAGGCAGGGAGTCTGTCCTTGGCTCCTGTTTTTCTGAGTGAATGAGTGAGTGAGCGAGCGAGTGAGTGCAGGACAGTATCCTGGCTTAGAGACCGCGTGTGTGTGTGTGTGTGTGATCATGAAAAGAGTATGAGGTTTGTGGGTCTGGATTTTGACACTGGAATTACATGTTTAGGGTTGGTAGGATTTCATGTATGGTGTCTGTCTGATTAACTGATAGACTTAAGGTTTTCCGCTTTACTCTGAATGGAATGGCTGTTCTCCTTTCCATGACACACAGACGCGCGTGACATGGCACACACACAGCCCTCAGGTGTTTTCTTTGGTTCCACAGGAGAGGCACCAGCCCTAGTCAGGAAACATCTCAGCCTCCATTTGAAAACACAGGGAAAACGCTCCCTCACACACACAAATTCTCTTTCCCTCACACATACGTACATCCTACCACATGTCAGGTATCCAGACTGGTGCTGTATATGGAAATTGAAGGTGGATGCTATCCATCTTAATTGTAATGCTCTTTAAATTGTCCTTATTGTCCCATCCCCTATCCCTGATCTCCACGGTGATGGAGATTTCAAAAAGCTTTAGCTGCTGAATATTCATAAGGCTTTTGGCTGGGGGAAGGAGCTGGCTGGGAGCGTGTCTGGAAAGCAGATTGGGCCGAGGGGGAAGGGGAAGGTTTAGGTAAAATACATCAGATTAAGGGGATCAAAATGGTCTCTGAGGTGGTGAGTGTGTGTCTGGGATGCGGCACAAAGGAGTGAGGAAACCAAGAGAGTACCTCACCATCCTCACTAGAACTCCAATGAACAGACAATAAAGAGAGTGAAGCAATTGATTCTGAGTCCGTTTATTGCCAGTCACATCGACAATAATGAAAGGAAATCACATATAAACTAATTTACAAACCGTTTTTAAACATAAGTACTCATTACACTCATTAAAAGCAGCATAGATTTGATTGTTAAGGGAGGTGATGTAAAATACAACTAGGATTCTGTTATATTAAGGCATCAAGGTTACTGGTATTTCATGGCGGACTGGTCTACAAAGTGACACCCTGAGTACCTGGTTTCCAAAGTGTACTAAAACATACTCATATTCATAACAGAAATAGCCTCCTATTCACCTTCATCCACTCACCTCTCTCGTACACACTCCCAGTCTCTCTCTCTCTCTCTCTCTCTCTATCTCTCACATTCTACCTCTGCTCCTCTCACTCCAGTCCACCACACAGTAAGTGCTTTATTGTTAGGCAGAAGATGATCACTTCAATCAATATTTAACTGCAATTAACGTCCCTTTAGTTTAATATGTTAAACACACCCAGCAAACATCCCTGACTGGACTCTTGGACAATCTCTCTCACCTAATGAATACATTACTCCCGTCACTGAGTCTCAGTTTATTGGCTGGTAGATTTGTCAACTCTTTTCAATCTCCTTTGATTGGCAGGTTGTTAGTGGTGAGTGACCGTCACACTGCGGTGGCGGGCTCTCTCACAGATTGGTCCTATCCCCTTGCACCAGACGGCCCCTTACAGCCCAGGTATCCTATAACACACACAAAACAGACAGTTTTAGACACAGCACACTGTTATACACAGTTTATTAACATGTGTTTGATGTGTACTGTATCACTCCTGCAGAGATGTACCTCAAATGTGACATCATCAACAGCATATTTCCTTGCTGCGATCTCTTTCACCTCCTGCCCTATGTTCTCCTGGGTGGTTCCCCTCACGTCAATGTAGTAGCAGTCAGCACTGGCATAGTGGCAGGAGATGGCCTACACACACACACACACACACACACTCTTCCATGATTTAAGGATCCTAGAATGGTTATGTATCGATGGCTTCCAGAGTGTTTTTCAGGGGTGAGTGTGTTACCTTGCGGAAGCCCTGCGTCTGGTTCATTCCAGATCCGTGGATCAATAGAGGGTGGAAGAACACTGTGTCTCCTTTCTCCATCTCCAGGTGCAACCTGGGATGATTGGGGTCATAGTCACGGACACCGTGATACATCTTATTGATCCCGCCCTGAGGAAGAGGAAAGGGAAGTGATGTCACAAGATCTAGTGGGGGTAGTCGTGCTTGTTGAGGATGCAGGTGTGTATGTGTGTATCACCTCCCACTCTGGGTAGTCGTGTTCTTTGAGGGTGCCGTGGTGAGAACCAGGCAGGACCACCAGGCAGCCGTTCTGGCTGTGAACTTTCTCCATGGCGGTCCAGGAACACACAATGCGGTCCGCCGGACGGAATGGAAAATAGTGCAGGTCCTGGTGCATGGGGTGGCGAGACGTCTTATTACCTGAGAAACATAAACATACATTGGATTAAATAGGCAGGCTCTTTGTTTTCACTCTCAAGAAGGTGTGTCTATGTGTGTCTTTCTGGATAAGGGTCAGTGTTAGGGGTTGAGGGTCAGGGGTGAGAGGTTAGATAAGGGTCACACTATTCTGTACCTGTGTCTGGGGGCTTGTTGATCAGCATGGTGTGCATGGCCATGATGTTGGGACCAGTGAAACACTCCACATAATTCAGGATCTGAGAAAGACAAAGACAATTGAAATAATAAAAACTTGATGTGGAAAAAAGAAAGAAAAAATGGAAAGAAAGACAGACACACTGTGTGTGTGTGTGTGTGTGTGTGTGTGTGTGTGTGTGTGCTGCCTGATCACTAGAAATAGACTTCGATTTTGGACGTTTGAAGAACGTCGATATACAGTGCATTCGGAAAGTATTCAGACCCTTGACTTTTTCCACATTTTGTTACGTTACAGCCTTATTCTAAAATGAATTAAATATGTATTTTTTTCATCAATCTACACACAATACCCCTCAATGACAAATTGAAAAAACTGAAATACCTTATTTACATAAGTATTCATACCCTTTGCTATGAGACTAGAAATTGAGCTCAGGTGCATCCTGTTTCCACTGATCATCCTTGAGATGTTTCTACAACTTGATTAGAGTCCACCTGTAGTAAATTCAATTGATTGGACATGATTTAGAAAGGCACACACCTGTCTATATAAGGTCCCACAGTTGACAGTGCATGTCAGAGAAAAAACCAAGCCATAAGGTCGAAGGAATTGTCCATAGAGCTCTGAGACAGGATTATGTCAAGGCACAGATCTGGGGAAGGGTACCAAATAATGCAACATTGAAGGTCCCCAAGAACACAGTGGCCTCCATCATTTTTAAATGGAAGAAGTTTGGAACCACCAAGACTCTTCCTAGAGCTGGCTGCCAAGCCAAACTGAGCAATAGGGGGAGAAGGGCCTTGGTCAGGGAGATGACCAAGAACCCAATGGTCACTCTGACAGAGCTCTAGAGTTTCTCTGTGGAGATGGGAGAACCTTCCAGAAGGACAACCATCTCTGCAGCACTCCACCAATCAGGCCTTTATGGTAGAGTGGTCAGACAGAAGCAACTCCTCAGTACAAAGCACATGACAGCCCGCTTGGAGTTTGCCAAAAGGCACCTAAAGGACTCTCAGACCATGAGAAACAAGATTCTCTGGTCTGATGAAACCAAGATTGAACTCTTTGGCCTGAATGCCAAGCGCCACGTCTGGATGAAACCTGGCACCATCCCTAAGGTGAAGCATGGTGGTGGCAGCATCTTGCCGTTGGGATGTTTTTCAGCGGCAGGGACTGGGAGACTAGTCTGGATCAAGGGAAAGATTAACGGAGCAAAGTACAGAGAGATTCTTGATGAAAACCTGCTCCAGAGCGCTCAGGACCTCACACCGGGGCGAAGGTTCACCTTCCAACAGGACAATGACCCCTAAGCACTCAGCCAAGACAATGCAGTAGTGGCTTCGGGAGAAGTCTCTGAATGTCCTTAGTGGCCCAGCCAGAGCCCGGACTTCAACCCGATCTCTGGAAAGACCTGAAAATAGCTGTGCAGCAACGCTCCCCATCCAACCTGACAAAGCTTGAGAGGATCTGCAGAAAAGATTGGGAGAAACTCCCCAAATCACAGGTGTGCCAAGCTTGCAGCATCATAGCCAAGAATACTCAAGGCTGTAATCACTGACAAAGGTGCTTCAACAAAGTACTGAGTAAAGCAGGGGTGTCAAACGTCCGGCCCGCGGGCCGGATCAGGCCCGCAAACGGGTTTAATCCGCCCGCGAGATGATAAAAAAAAAAAAAAAAAAAAAAACGATTGTTCCAATTGCGTCCACTGGATGGCGCAACAGCAATTGTGTTAAGCAAGCAAACTGTTTATACCGGGGCAGAGCAAGTAGGTCAAGCACGTGCAGCCAAGAGCTACTTTGTTTTGCCCACGATATTTATTACGCTTCTACTTTTAACATTATGTGCTTTGGCACCCTCATTGCCCCAATATGTCTCTGTCAAAAAAGAGAAAAGTGGACGCAGAGTGCAGAGTGTTCCAAGAAAAATGGTAATCCTATTTATTCACAGAATTGAATGGGAAAGCTGTATGTTTGGTGTGTTCAGAGCATGTTGCAGTGCTGAAAGAATATAACCTTCTGCCGCCACTATGTGAGTCTTCATGCCGACAAATATGACAACTTTCAAGGACAAGCGGAGATGAGAGAAGGTGAATGAACTGTTGGCGGGTCTGAAGAAACAGCAGTCTGTGTTTACTCACAGCCGAGACATCAGTGACGCTGCAGTGAAAGCTAGCTACCTCATTGCTAATGAAATCGCAGTGGCTTCAAAACCATTTAGTGAGGGTGAATTTGTAAAAACATGCATGATGAAGGCAGCGGAGATCGTGTGCCCTGAAAAGCGGCAGGCTTTTGCAAATATCAGCCTGACAAGAAACACAGATGCAGACAGGATTTCCGATCTTTCAGTGGATTTGGACAGCCAGTTGAAGCAAAAAGTAAAGTCATTTATTGCGCTTTTGGGTTGCAATTGATGAAAGCACAGACATTACAGATGTTGCACAACTGGCCATTTTCATCTGCGGAGTTGATGACACATTGACCGTCACCGAGGAGTTCGTGGAGTTGGTGCCGATGACAGATACAACGACAGCAGCTGATATTTTTACCGCACTCGTCGGGCGCGCTGGACAGGGTCGGAGTGGACTGGTCCCGCGCTGTCAGCCTGGCTACAGATGGTGCGCCCTCAATGATCGGGAAAAAGCAGGCGTTGTGACAAAGTTCAGAGAGAAAGTGCAATCTGCAAATGGAGGACGTGATTTTTTGACTTTTCACTGTATTTTGCACCAGGAGGCTTTGTGTTGCAAGTCATTAAAGATGGATAACGTCATGAAGGGTGGTCATCCAAACTGTTAATTTCATCCGATCCAGAAGCCTGAATCACCGTCAGTTTGACAGCCTTCTCAGAGAAAGACCACATCTATGGCCTGCCATACCACACTGAGGTAAGATGGTTAAGCCGAGGTGCTGTGCTGAGGCGTTTCTTTGATTTACGAGAAGAAATTGAACAGGTCATGGAAGAAAAGGGCAAACCAGTGTTAGAATTTCATTCCGCAGAATGGATGCAGGACCTTGCATTTATGGTGGATGTTACAGAGCACCTGAATAACTTGAACAAACAGCTGCAAGGGCGCAACAAAGTTGTCACGCAGTATTATGACAGCATACGTTCTTTCAAGTTGAAGCTGTCATTGTGGGAGACGCAACTTGCCGGTGGTGATGCAGCTCACTTCCCCTGTCTGAAAAATGTGTGCGCGACCCAACATGTGGCAGACATGAAGCGGTTCAAAGATAAAATAACGGGACTGTTACGGGAGTTTGAGCAACGCTTTCAGATTTATGTTTATATGTTTTTATGTTGATGTGCTATTGTTTTTAATTGATTTTATTTTATTTGTATATTTAACCTATTCTTGACTCTGTGGTTCTTGCACTTGTTTGGGGAACAGGATTTCATTATTTTTATCTACATTTCTGCCTGAGAAATGACACCCTGATATAGTTCTGTGATCTGTGAAACAGTTCTGTTAATCACTGAGGCATTGTGTGTTTGTGTGTTCTTTTTCTTTAGAATTTTCAAATAAACTTGACGTGTTTTATGATTAATAGTGATGTTGTGCTTGTACTATTTTGGACACACTGTCCAAAGGCTCCAGCTTTATGTTGTATGTTGATCGTATTAAAACAAAGAAAACAATCTGAAGTTGTTGTTTTTAAGTTATATATACCATGATTTTTCCGGTCCGGCCCACTTGGGAATAGATTTTCCTCCATGTGGCCCCTGAGCTAAAATGAATTTGACACCCCTGGAGTAAAGGGTCTGAATACTTATGTAAATGTCACATTTCAGTTTTCTTTTATTATTTTGCAAACATTTCTAAAAACCAGTTTTTGCTTTGTCAATATGGGGTATTGTGTGTAAATTGATGAGGGGGAAAATTATTTAATCAATTTTAGAATAAGGCTAAAATGTAACAAAATTTGGGAAAAAGTAAAGGGGTTTGAATACTTTCCGAATGCACTGTATATGCCTTCCTCAGCGCTCACCAAAAAAAAGAACAACGATTGACCGACGCAAACTCGTGATGCTCCGAGCCGAAGCGCGCTGCTCAGACCACTGCGCACAAAATATAGCAAGCTGCGAGAACACTAACAATACAGATGATACCTGATGGTAATAGCGCATTTTATTTTTTTTGCCTTAACCACTCGTAATTAATGCCTAAGCTTTTAACCTTTCAGTTGTTTCTGTTTTAACCCTGTAACCTCGCGAATTAACCCTGTAACCATGAAGAATTAATCGATCAAAAATAGATGTTCATCCATAATACGTCGAATTTTGAAGGGAAACGATGAGATCTTGATCCAGTACGCGCACGTGGGTCCATGTGTGTGTGTCCATGCAGTGTGTGCACCTGAGGCAGTCTACAGTAGCGGAATAGCTCAGGGTCTTCCTGGAAGTCCTGCAGCTTGGAGATGGCCTTCTGGTCAGGGACGAACTCTGACTTGGCGATGGACACGTCCCTCATCACCACCAGCCCCGGGACCTGCACCTCCCGACGGCATATCCGCTCAAACGCCACCCTGCCACACACACGGGCACAGACACACACATAAGCAGACACACCAACTCAGTCCTTAGAGGAACAGCAGTTTTGTTCATTGTAGCATCACTAATTAAGCCCAGCAGGTAAAGCCATGTGTCTCTGGTACAGAGGAGCAGTGTTCTAGTGTTCTACTGGTGAACCATGCTACATGTTGGGTCAAAGACGGGACATATTGAAGCGCTGGTGGAGAAAGTCAAGTCAAGTGATGTTCAGCCATTTTTCTCTTATGTGGTCTTTTAGTACTTTTATCATTGAGCATGCTATGTTAGCTGCCTGTTTTTTGTTTATCTAGTGTTTTCCTTTCAGTCTCATCTGAGACCTTTCTGTTGTCTCTCTCATGGTGTTGTGGTCTTACCTGAATCTGTCAATGTCCTCCCCAGACACCAGGCCCTTGATAAGGAGGAAGCCATTCTCCTCATAGGAGATTCTCTGCTCAGTGCTCAGCAGATCATTGTCAAAGGAATACCTGGATACAGCAAGTGAATGACAGTGTGATAAACGCTTATTAGACCCTGTGCCTGTGTTACAGTGTTTAGATACAGTGTGATCGTAACTCAAAGTTGAATGAACTACTGAGATGATTTCAGCATTGTGTAATGTGTTCAGTAAGTAGGGCATGGGTCAGTACCTATACTTTTAGACTGTCATAATATAAGGCCATTGACATAGTCAAAAACAGCCCAAATATGAGATTGAGGTGTCACTTACCTCAGTGCTTGTGGTTGATAGTAGGCAACGTTTTGGCCAGAGGTAGAAGATGCTTGCTTTATGCAATGAGTTAAGATCATATTTTATTTGTAGCTATTACACATTTATGTAAACTATGTTAATTATTGTCAACAAATTAAATTGTGAATAGCTATAGCCTAATAGTTAGACTACACAAGCGCGCCTTTTACGCATACATAGCCAATAAGATATCGTAGTCTTATATGGATAAATAAACACATTTAGCCTACAGAAAATAAATACATTTTGCAGTATTATAGTTCCCCTCCCAATGTTCAGTTCGCTCTGAAAAGGCCTGACAATTTACTCATGCCCCGGCCTGTCCTGCGAAGCTGTACCGACACACAGTCCCTGAAAGTCGGTCAGAAATTCCAGCACGGCTCAGCCATGGAGAAACACACGACATTTTCAGTAAAACAGTTGAAAAGGATACAACAAAAGAAGATGGTCGATCTAGATGATTCAAGACCACTTTCAGTCTGTCTGCCGCTCGAGACATTTTGCAAGAATATATGTTTTATTCTGTATTCCTTTATTTTGTATGCCGATGCGTCTTCAATCTACACAGTGACAGACAGTCCTATGGCCACTGTTATGTAGGCCTATGCTGCTGGTGTAGACTACTCTCCAACTAGGTCAAAGTCCACAAGTGAGAAGGACATTGACACACGCGCGCGCGCGCGCGCACACACACACACACACACACACACACACACACACACACACACACACACTCGTTTGTTTTACTATTCTTGTGGGGTACAAACAATTGAGTCCCATTCAAAAATCCTATTTTCCCTTACACCTAACCATTATCCTAACCTTAACCTTAATCCTAACCCTTACCGTAACCCTAAAACCCCCTAAACCTAACCCTAAACCTAACCCATAACCCTAATGCTAACCCTAATTGTAACCCTAACCCTACACCCCAAGCCTACAATATAATTTTTTCCTTGTGGCGACCAGCAAAATATCCCCACAATTTTCCTTGATTTACTATCCTTGTGAGGACTTTTGGTCCCCACAAGGATAGTAAAACCAAACACACAGAACACACACACACACACACACACACACACACACACACACACACACACACACACTATTAATTGAATGGAAGCTTTCCACTATTTCAGCCTGGTCTCAGAGCTAATTTCAGTCATGGTCAACAACAACAACAACAAACAAGCAAACAAATAATTGGACACTAAACACTAAATACCACTCCCCAACCCAGTCCGATGACAACCATCTGCGTGAGAGAAGAAAAGAAAACAGAGCATCTTTGTGACAAACTTACAAAACATGCAACATATATAGCCTTGAATGAACAAGTAGAAGACAGAGATAAACAGACGCAGACTCAAGTGATAATTAATTTAGCCTAAGTAGATCGATCCATGCATGCTTCCAAAATCAAAGGGCCCAATCCAATTCCAAGAGAGTTATAAATTAATAGCAGTAATGGAAAAAGTACACAATTGTCATACTTTAGTAAAAGTAAAGATATCTTAATAGAAAATGACTCAAGTAAAACTGAAAGTCCCCCGGTAAAATACTTCTTGAGTAAAAGTCTAAAAGTATTTTGTTTTAAATATATTTAAGTATCAAAAGTAAAAGTATAAATCATTTCAAAATCCTTATATTAAGCAAACCAGATGGCACCATTTTCTTGTATTTTTAATTTATGGATAGCCAGGGGCACACCAACACTCAGACATCATTTACAAACGAAGCATGTATGTTTAGTGAGTCCTCCAGATCAGAGGCAGTAGGGATGACCAGGGATGTTCTCTTGATAAGTGCGTGAATTGGACAATTTTTCTGTCCTGCTAAGCATTCAAAATGTAACGAATACTTTTGGGTGTCAGATAAAATGTATGGAGTAAAAGGTACATTACTTCCTTTAGGAATGTAGTGAAGTAAAAGTAAAAGTTGTCAAAAATAGAAATAGTAAAGTAAAGTATAGACACCCCCAAAAAAACGACTTAGGTAGTACTTTAAAGTATTTTTATTTAGGTACTTTTGCACCACTGATTAATAGGCCTAGTTGTCAGGAATGTAGGCTATGATTTATCTGTGTAGTAGCCCTACTGCAGGAGGCGCTACAAAACTACTCATTGAATGAAGGGCCATATTGGTGCTGCTGGTAGGCGGCCACCAATCGCATTCACTTCATTTCCCCCATCTCTCTCTCTCTTCATGTCAGCAGCAGCATAGGCGGAGGCGTCAGAATGCGGCAGCCACAGCTTGCAGCCCTACGGGTTCATCCACCGACACAATCCGTTCTCACTCCCCATAAGCTCCTGCTCGTCATAGAAGTGAGCTTTCAGAATCTGGTCTGTCATTTTTATCATTTGAACTTTGAAAACTGTGTTCATGTGAGAACATTCTATACGGAATAAGGTGCGCAAGCGAAAGCAAGACGTGACGAACTGTTTTTACTGGTGGGTGGAAAGACGGGAATCCGGCCTCCGAGGAAGCGCCTATCGAGGTCTGGAAGTCAGGTCGAAACAACGTACATCGTTTCTGGTAAGTAGCCAAATGTTGTGGCTTCATTTAGGTTTACAATCACACTATCCATCAGAATGGCTACTGCTATGCCGCTTTGAAAGGAGTAGAAACAATGTTGCCAGCGCACGATGTTGCGTCGCCACAAGGGTCTAGTTGAGCTGACCAACTATTTTGCTTGCTTGTCAAAATAGGACTAGCTACAGGACACCTACTATTATGAGTTTTACAAACACAATTATATTTGTGGTTTAATACCGTAGTGAGTGTTTACAATGGGCAATACCATTTCTGTTTATTTGCCTTCAACCTATAGGCTACGCACCATTTGATTTTTAACACCGTGTTGTCAACACCTTTTAGGCTATACACTCAGAAAAAGCTGAAGCATGTACATACAGTAGGTTATATTGAAAGTGTTGAGTACAGTATACATGGTGTAAATAGTCAATGCCATGACCCGTGCCAGTTGGATGCATGTCAGCACATTTTATACACAACGAATCCCTTCAGCACCACACTGGCTTAGTTCGTTTTTTCCCCATTTTATGATGTTTTGCTGTAGCCTATCTGAACCATAAAAAAATAGGCCTAAAGGTCCATAACAGGTGCCCAACAGTGTCGCACATTGTAAGTTGATGTGTCAAATGTGCATATATGAAACTGATTGGCTACTGTGTACAATGTTATCGATGAATGTAAGGTTGTTAAGCTCTATAAGTTACAATTCACAGCATATAGATGTCTGAACCAGGGTTACTGTAAGTGTGTAATGGTGTTGATGGTGATGATGAGGAATTGGTTCCTTGGACCACAGTAATACCTGGCACACTCTAATCTCAGTGTAGCAGCCCTTGGCTGTGACTGCCTCTCAGGGAAACAATATCATGGTATAATTGGTGAAATGGATCAGTTCAGTCAGATTTCCCTCTGAAAACGATGCCATAAAGAAACCAGGCAAGCAGACTGGCATAGTATACATCCCCCATTAATGTCATACCTTGTGAGTGTAGTTGGAAGAGGCCAACATATCAGAGATGAATTGAGGAACACATTCTGTCCAATTGTCCCCCTCTTTCCTATCCTATTGGCAGTCCCAAACTTTGACAGGTGTGTGTGTGGTTGTGATGACGCTCGTCCTCCTGTACTCGTCTCATTGGAGCTGTGTTGTTTGAACTCTGACCCCTGTTATGTTTTTCAAGTGGTGGTGTAGCCTACATGTCTGTCTGGAATAGCCCTTTACTGTCGTTCTGGAGCCAATATGGCCCTGGGCTGAAACATGCACCCTCCCTCTCCATCTATCCCCCACTGCATATATCCAGTGGTGTTTTTCATCAACCAGAGGTGTGTCTGTGTGTGTCAAATCTTGGTTGGTGTCAGCTAGTTCTTGGCCAGTGGTGTGTGTGTGTACATGCACTCCAGGTTAGATCTAGCAGTTCCCTGCAGCTACAATGATCCAGATCAGGAGAATCTTTCCAGGTTGTTCTATCTGTGTGAAACCAATCCCTCAGGACAGGCTAATTATACTGACCCAAACCTTCATTTTTCTGTCACAACTCTCTCTATAATTTCTCTATAGTGCTACAGTGTAACCCTGCTGATTACACCATGCCACGATAGCTTTCGATATTGATCAGTCTCGGTGCTGGGAGGTAAAGTGCATGGAAGGAAAACAGAGACAGAATCAGATTATATACGGTAGTGATGGTGTACTGGTGCCCCATGCAATTTCCTCTGTGTCATGACTCATGAAAGGGCTCACACTCATCCTCTCAGGTCCGATTGGATATGATCATGCTCGATTATTCATGGCAGTTGCACAGAATACCGTGCTGTACAGTCTGTCTTTTGCCAGCCCCCCTCTCTCTTTCGGCTCTTTTTTATTTAAATTTCTCTCTCTCTCTCTCTTTCTCTCTTTCTATGCCTGTCTCTGTCTCTCTGTGTGTGTCAGCTCCCTCTCTCCTCCTTTGACACCAGCCTCTCTCTAAGCCGGTGCTGTCCTTTCTCTCCCTCTGTCTTTGGAAAGGTTCCTCTGTGAGTGTTCTTTTCACGGGACCCTCTGCCTACTAAACCCACAGTGTCTGCCTGTCTGTCTGTCCGACAAATGTTCAATCCATATACAGATCTACTGATTTGCATGTGAAGGCAGACAGACAGATACAGTGGGGGAAAAAAGTATTTAGTCAGCCACCAATTGTGCAAGTTCTCCCACTTAAAAAGATGAGAGAGGCCTGTAATTTTCATCATAGGTACACGTCAACTATGACAGACAAATTGAGATTTTTTTCCCCCAGAAAATCACATTGTAGGATTTTTATGAATTTATTTGCAAATTATGGTGGAAAATAAGTATTTGGTCACCTACAAACAAGCAAGATTTCTGGCTCTCACAGACCTGTAACTTCTTCTTTAAGAGGCTCCTCTGTCCCCCACTCATTACCTGTATTAATGGCACCTGTTTGAACTTGTTATCAGTATAAAAGACACCTGTCCACAACCTCAAACAGTCACACTCCAAACTCCACTATGGCCAAGACCAAAGAGCTGTCAAAGGACACCAGAAACAAAATTGTAGACCTGCACCAGGCTGGGAAGACTGAATCTGCAATAGGTAAGCAGCTTGGTTTGAAGAAATCAACTGTGGGAGCAATTATTAGGAAATGGACGACATACAAGACCACTGATAATCTCCCTCGATCTGGGGCTCACGCAAGATCTCACCCCGTGGGGTCAAAATGATCACAAGAACGGTGAGCAATAATCCCAGAACCACACGGGGGGACCTAGTGAATGACCTGCAGAGAGCTGGGACCAAAGTAACAGAAGCCTACCATCAGTAACACACTACGTCGCCAGGGACTCAAATCCTGCAGTGCCAGACGTGTCCTCCTGCTTAAGCCAGTACATGTCCAGGCCCGTCTGAAGTTTGCTAGAGTGCATTTGGATGATCCAGAAGAGGATTGGGAGAATGTAATATGGTCAGATGAAACCAAAATAGAACTTTTTGGTAAAAACTCAACTCGGCGTCGTGTTTGGAGGACAAAGAATGCTGAGTTGCATCCAAAGAACACCATATCTACTGTGAAGCATGGGGGTGGAAACATCATGCTTTGGGGCTGTTTTTCTGCAAAGGGGACCAGGACGACTCATCCGTGTAAAGGAAAAGATGAATGGGCCTGTATCGTGAGATTTTGAGTGAAAACACTCTTTCCATCAGCAAGGGCATTGAATATGAAACGTGGCTGGGTCTTTCAGCATGACAATGATCCCAAACACACCGCCCGGGCACGAGGGAGTGGCTTCTAAAGCTATTTCAAAAAGTCCTGGAGTGGCCTAGCCAGTCTCCGATCTCAACCCCATAGAAGATCTTTGGAGAGTTGAAAGTCCGTGCTTTGCCCAGGACAGCCCCCAAAACATCACTGCTCTAGAGGGAGATCTGCATGGAGGAATGGGCCAAAATACCAGCAACAGTGTGTGAAAACCTTTGTGAAGACTTACAGAAAACGTTTGACCTGTGTCATTGCCAACAAAGGGTATATAACAAAGTATTGAGAAACTTTTGTTATTGACCAAATACTTATTTTCCACCATAATTTGCAAATAAATTCATAAAATCCTACAATGTGATTTTCTGGATTTTTTTCCTCATTTTGTCTGTCATAGTTGACGTGTACCTATGATGAAAATTACAGGCCTCTCTCATCTTTTTTAAGTGGGAGAATTTGCACAATTGGTGGCTGACTAAATACTTTTTTCCCCCCACTGTATCTGTCTGTCTGCCTTCACATGCAAATCAGTAGATCAAGTCTGAGAGAGGAGAGACGAGAGGAGATTAGGGAGATGAAAAAGAGGATAGGGTCAGACTATTCTCCTATATGAACGTGTTCACTCTGGTGGGGGGGAGTATTAACAACTAATGCCACAAATGCCCACAATGACAGTGCATTGCATTCACACTGCAGATGTGCTAAAGTACAGCAGTATGCTCATAAAGTTCCTGTCTGCTATGGGAGAGGAATATCCCTCCGACAGGCTTACAGATGATCATCCTTGGTTAGAACACACTGTTGCCATTGACAACAGAACCAGGCGCTATCTCTTACTCTATTTCTATCCATCCCAACTTAAAAGATATCTCTCTCTCTCTTTCATCTTTCTTTCTCATGCACTATCACATCAGGCCTTTAATCTTGTGTTATGTAACTGTGTCTTGAGAAAGCTAATTGATAGGGACGAGAGGAACAGCAAGCACAGTGCCCACAACCAGGACTGTAGCTAGCACTGAAGACATAGCTAACACCATACTGAGGGATGAACAACTGTGTGTTTTTATGTGTGTGCGGACGAGAGACAAGATATACATATATTTTCCATGACTATATTTCTCTTTAGTCCTTGTGTGAATGTTCATGTGTTTGTGAGCGTGCACGTCCCTATTCCTGCAAGTATGATTATGTGTGGAGGAAGAGATTGATTGGGAGGCAGGATAACTCACACAATCCTCTGCCTCCCCTCGCCCCTCAGTCTGGTCAGCCAAGGGTTCAACTGTTTGCCTGGACGTGTGGAATGTGACATCAGATTATCATTAGGGTCAATCAGATGCTTTCCCTCAGTTCCTGATTCCTGAGAGGAGGACAGAGAAGAGAGGGAGGAAGAGGAGGCTGATAAAGTCCCCCTTTATTTATCATCTGATGCCATGTGAATTCGGGACATGGTCCTTTGTCATTGGGTGTATTTTGGGTCGCATAGCAATTATGTTTTTCCGGGGGTAGTCTAATTGTAGCCTTGATAATGAGTGTAATTATTGCAGCCTGAGTGTGCCTCACTCCCACACCGCACATTAAAGAGTCTTAGAACAGAGGTAAAGGAATGTACAGACGGCTATAGAACTAACCAGAGAACAGCATTCTGTAAGATGGAAAACTCAGAGGTGTTACTTCTAACACTTTATCATTGATATTTTCCCAATTTCATAGTCATGTATGTTGTCTATACTGCACATGATTAAGTATTGATTATAAACTGGGTGGTTCGAAGCCCTGAATGCTGATTGGCTGGAAGCCGAGGTATATCAGACCGTATACCATGGGTATGACAAAACATTAATTTTTACTGCTCTAATTACGTTGTGTAACCAGCTTATAATAGAAATAAGGCACCTCGGGGGTTTGTGATATATGGCCAATATACCACGGCTAAGGGCTGTGTCCTAGCACTCCGCGTTACATCGTGCATAAGAACAGCCCTTAGCCGTGGTATATTGGCCATATACCACACCACCTCAGGCCTTATTACTTAAATATACACAATTAAAGTGTAGTGGAGATTAGGGGCTGTGGCAGTCACGAAATTTCATCAGCCGGCTCACAGGCTACAAGTGAAGACAGACACATCGGGACACAACTGCGCATGTCCTTATCCAATTCCGAGGTGCATATTGAAGATATTGGAAGAACTGTCCACATTTACTTTTTCGATCAGCCAACAAGATGAGTAGGCCTATGTCAATCTACTATCCCCCCATAGTACGAAAGTCGACCTATTCTGTTCTGTGTGAGAAATAAATATTCCAAACGTAGTCTGGGACAGTTGTGGGATGCAATAGATCCCACATTAATATAACCAGTAGCATATACTAAATAATATACGTGTGACATTTTTGTTTTGATTTAGAATGGACATTATCATGCACCTGTATCAAAACAGGGGCAGCAGGAAAAAATACATATCATCAATGCAGTTTACATACAGTTAGGTTGGAGTCATTAAAACTTGTTTTTCAACCACTCCACACATTTCTTGTTAACAAACTATAGTTTGCAAGTCGGTTAGGACATCTACTTTGTGCAAGACACAAGTAATTTTTCCAACAATTGTTTACAGACAGATTATTTCACTTATAATTCACTGTATCACAATTCCAGTGGGTCAGAAGTTTACATTCACTAAGTTGACTGTGCCTTTTAAACAGCTTGGAAAATTCCAGAAAATGATGTCATGGCTTTAGAAGCTTCTGATATATCCTAATTGACATCATTTGAGTCAATTGGAGATGTACCTCTGAATGTATTTCAAGGCCTACCTTCAAAACCCAGTGCCTCTTTGCTTGACATCATGGGAAAATCAAAGAAATCAGTCAAGACCTCAGATCTTTTTTTTAACATCTGGTTCATCTTTGGGAGCAATTTCCAAACGCCTGAAGGCATCTGTACGAACAATAGTACGCAAGTATAAACACCATGGGACCATGCAGCCGTCATACCGCTCAGGAAGGAGACACTTTCTGTCTGCTAGAAATGAACGTACTTTGGTGCGAAAAGGGCAAATCAATCCTAGAACAGCAGCAAAGGACCCTGTGAAGATGCTGGAGGAAACGGGTACAAAAAGTATCTATATCCACAGTAAAACGAGTCCTATATCGACATAACCTGAAAGGCCGCTCAGCAAGGAAGAAGCCACTGCTCCAAAACCACCATAAAAAAGCCAGACTATGGTTTGCAACTGCACATGGGGACAAAGATCGTACTTTTGGGGAAATGTCTTCTGGTCTGATGAAACAAAAAATAGAACTGTTTGGCCATAATGACCAGCATTATGTTTGGAGGAAAAGGGAAGCTTGCAAGCCGAAGAACACCATCCCAACCGTGAAGCACGGTGGTGGCAGCATCATGCTGTGTGGGTGCTTTGCTGCAGGAGGGACTGGTGCACTTCACAAAATAGGTGGCATCATGAGGAAGGAAAATTATAATAATAATATGCCATTTAGCAGACGCTTTTATCCAAAGCAACCTTACTTACAGTCAAGTGTGCATACATTTTTACGTATGGGTGGTCCCGGGGGATCGAACCCACTACCCCTGGCGTTACAAGCGCCATGCTCTACCAGCTGAGCTACAGAGGACCACAAATTATGTGGATATATTGAAGCAACATCTCAAGACATCAGTCAGGAAGTTAAAGCTTGGTCGCAAATGGGTCTTCCAAATGGACAATGACCCCAAGCATACTTCCAAAGTTGTGGCAAAATGGCTTAAGGACAACAAAGTCAAGGTATTGGAGTGGCCATCACAAAGCCCTGACCTCAATCCTATAGAAAATGTGTGGGCAGAACTGAAAAAGTGTGTGCGAGCAAGGAGGCCTACAAACCTGACTCAGTTACACCAGCTCTGTCAGGAGAAATGGGCCAAAATTCACCCAACTTATTGTGGAAGCTTGTGGCAGTTAGCAAGTTTGGTGGCTACTAATGACCAGCAGCTGCATCAGAGCTTGGAGAAGCCTAATTACCGTGACTAAACGGTCATGTGGAATTTGACTCGTGACTGCCGGTGTGAGGCGTAATACCGGTCACCACAACAGCCTTAGGGGAGATCATTTGATGGGTGACCATGCCTAAAACCTAATGACTTGTTGGCTATCTCCACTTATGTAGCAGCTGCCTGTGTCCACCCCCTGCTGTGTGTGACAACAGTTGACCAGCTCTTTTTCCCAGGCCTGCTTTAGACCATGGGTGACTGAATCAGCACAAGTAGGGAGGGGAGGCAGAGGGACAGACACATATGCACACGTGCTGATTATGGAAGCTATGTCAGCCATGTAAGGGAATGTGGAAGAGGTGTGGTCTTCTGTATTGTATCCTTTCTCTCTCTGTATTAATAGTTTGAAAGTGAAACTGATGAAGTTGTGGTGTAGACAGCTCAACTGTAAAAGGCATTCAGTGTAGTTGATTACAGTGTTATGATGTGATGACTAGTCATGGTGGTCCTCTGTAGCTCAATTGGTAGAGCATGGCGCTTTGTAACGCCAGGGTAGTGGGTTCGATCCCCGAGACCACCATACGTAAAAATGTATGTGCACATGACTATAAGTCGCTTTGGATAAAAGCGTCTGCTAAATGGCATATTATTTATTATTATTATTATTATTATTATTATTATTATGGTATTTTTGGCACCACTGTCTCAGTGTCTGGTGTACTGCTCTGCAAACAAATAGACTGTACTTTCAAGGTGTGTTAGACACACATCCTTGGTCTGCTTTGGCGACCCTAGCCGCAGCTTCCTTCCTGCTGTTATATGGAGAGAATTGAGGTCATATATACCGTAATCAGCCATTTATATCAGACTGCAATTTGTGAGAATGAGGAGTGTGTAGGCCAACAGTACAATACCAGTCTATTGTTATCTGGCTGTGATGTCATCTTATATGAATGGCTCTGAACTGGAGTCGATGTACGTGGGTCTGTGTTCTGGTGGGAATGGGACTACTTCTTATACTGAGGGATAAACATTCTGTCCCCTGAAAAAGAGTTTGATGGAGGGAGGGAGGGAAGCTGGGTGGGTTGAGGGGTTTCTGTAGACGAGCCCAATGCCCTCCTGTCGTGGTCTGAAGAGGGGCATTGTGGGAACTGGAGCTGCCCTTTTGGAAGGATCCCAGGGTCTGATTAACACCACCCGGGTACCATGCACAGACCGGCACTGTGTGTGTGTGTGTGCACTCACACATTCTGTCTTTGTCCTCTCTTTTTCCCTCCCTCCCTCCCTCCATCCCTCTCTGTCACAGCCATGCCCCCCTCTCTCTCTCTCCCCCTGGGGAAACTGTCCCATCATGCATTGCCCTGTGGGGTTGGGACATTGGCTGGTAATCTGGAGATTAGAGGGTGGCATTGTCCGAGCAGCAGCAGCAGACCGAGACGGATTATTCACACTCACAGATATTACAACACACACACACACACACACACACACACACACACACACACACACACACACACACACACACACACAGTAGCACTCGTACACCTAAGCACACCACAAATACTGTACACACACAGACACACTTCACATACCGTACTCATTATACACACTCATAGGCAAATTCCCTGAAATAGACACACGCACAACTGCACCAGACTGACTGTGTCTAATACAGAGTGATGGTGTCACGTTACAGTCATTCCTGGCTGCCATGCTGATTAAGTCATGGAGCCTTGATCTCACAAAGCCTACTCTATACACAGACACACACAGAGGAACACGAGTTCACAGCTACCACAACAGAACAAACTTTACCTTGTAATGTAACTTTACATAGTAGGGCCTAGTGGAGTGAGCACACTGTTCTGACCGGCACATTCTTTACATTCCCTCACAGTGCTGTACAGACCATCATATCTCAACCCGCGAATAGCACACAGTGACAGCACAGTGACAGTAGAGTGCAGTGTCTTTTGACTCTGGTTCACTAGTTCAGCTAACACTGTGGGGCTCTGGAGCTTTAGGAAGTCATGGGAACCTTGTTAGCAAACAGCCAAGAGGCTGGAAGAAAAAGTGCTTCTACATCTGCATTGCTTGCTGTTTGGGGTTTTAGGCTGGGTTTCTGTATAGCACTTTGTTACATCTGCTGATGTAAAAGGGCTTTATAAATACATTTGATTGATCTAGCTGCAGGTAAAGTTACATCACAAGGAGGGTTTGTTCTGTTATGGTACAGTAGCAGAACTCATGACCGTGTGTGTGTGTGTCGGCTGCTGTATGTTGGTGTGTGTTAGTGCTGATAGTCTCAGGACTCTTTTGGAGGGTCTTGGGTGGCAGTGTGTGTCAGCAGCTGTTTGACTGGCACTGGTTGAAGATGACACTGGTGTGCAGATAAATTATTAACCTTGTGAAGGCTTGGTCGTCTTGACCTCAAGTGGGGTTAAAGTGGTATTGGGAGGAGGTAGTGAGATAAGGGGAAATATGGCTGAGAGGCAGGCGACTCTCTTGAATGGCTTCCTTTCCTAGTCTAATTTCCTAGCCATTCTGCCTTCACGTGTAATTTCCAGCCAAATCAGAGGACATGGAGATAATGGAGAGGAAAGGAGACTAGCTGAAAGCGTTGAGAAGCCTGAACTGGAGCGGGAATGTTTATCTTCCTGACTTCTTAACCCTCACTCAGGTGAAGAGGAGGGAATGTCACACCTGGAGCGACCTGGACATGGGTCGGTACGGCCCGTGCGAAGATTTAGCACCCTCCTCCCTGGATTTTCAAGGGACAGCGAGAGCTCACTGGACGCCCGCCGGAACCGCAACACTTTCCAGGGCTTGGGCCCCTCTCTCGGGCGAACCCATTCCAGGGCGCCCTGCCCTTCCACAAAGAAAAGAGAACTCTCCCTGGGGCTCCCGCCGGCTGCTCCGGGGGATCGGTCGCGTTACAACGCAAGCTGGACGCCTCGCGGCGCCCGTCTCCGCCACTCCAGATTTGGGGATCTGAACCCGACTCCCTTCCGAAGGGCGTTCGCGCCATCTCGTAGGACCGACTGACCCATGTTCAGCTGCTCGTTCACATGGAACCCTTCTCCACTTCGGCCTTCAAAGTTCTCGTTTGAATATTTGCTACTACCACCAAGATCTGCACCCGCGGCGCCCTAGGCTTCCGTGCTCACCGCGACGGCCCTCCTACTTGTCGCATAGCATAGCCCTCGAGGCTCCGTGGCCGGCGACGGCCGGGTATGGAAGCACCGCTGGCTGGCCCAGTGGGAACAGAACAGGGACCGTGGGATGCAACAACCACCTGTGCTGGCCTGGGTGTCTCTGGGATGACCCCTAGGGGCACCTGGTGGGCACACCTGTTTTCTAGGGCTTTATGGTTTAGAGGTGGGGCCTGGGGCGGGTCGTAGAAAGGGGAGGATCAATAGGAAAAGAGAGAGATGAGGGAATGGATAAAAACGGTGGGAAAAAAGACAGTGAAGTGGATAAACCATTGAGGCTTGCGAGGATGAAATAATTGATATGCTCTTTATGTTGTTGGAATACACTTTTAGATAACTTAGGCATTTTGCTGCTTTAATGTTCACGATCCATCTTGCGTGGTGTATCTGTGTTTGTGTGTCCCCTAAGTACGTGTCCCTCTCCTGTCTCTGCTCCGTGGAATGTGAACTATTCCAGCTGTTCCTTCGAAGAGGAAGCCCGTGTTTTAGGAACACAGTCACACATTCCCTGTTGTGCTCCCTCTGACTGGCTGTCCCTGAGTCTTCCCGAAACAGCTCGTAGCCCTTGTTAGTGTCCAGGTATGGCTTTAAAGGAGAAGTAAACAGCTAGATGGGTAACTGTCGAGGCTGAGAGAGGGCTGGTGGGAGATGATGCTTCAGGAAGAGAGGATGGAAGTCTGACAGTTATTGTACTCGACTGTCAGACTACAGAGGGTTCAATAACAGCACCGGTGTGGCCTTCTGCCTCCTCCCCTCACACAGAGGGATGAGACAACGAAGCACAGAGGAGAAGAGGAGTCTTTTACTTTTCAAAGGGTGGGTCATGCGAGACTGAGAGATTGCTAAAGCTGGTTAAAGGGTAGCGGTCTACGCAACCCCCAGAGGGTTGTGTTTAACTGGCTAAGAGCATGTGTGTGTGTTTAGGGGTGAGGTCTGGGTCATGTTGGAGCTTCCCGTTCATCTCTTCCATTTGACACAGGGATAATGTATAGCCTAGTCCGACTATCTTCTTATCTCCCTCTCTTACACACACACACACACACACAAAGTGCTTTTGTCCCTTTCCAACCCCCTTGCTGCACACAGATGACACTGTCGTGTCTGAATATGCCAGTTCAAACCCTGTGTGTGTGTCAAAGCCACCACTAGGGGGCTCTGATAACACATTTTCCTGCTTTATTCTGTGGGTTGTTTGTATTTATGATCAGAAAGGCTCTGACTTTGCTGATTGCTACATTATTGAGGAAAAATGTATGACTGAGATATGTGGTTGTCCCACCTAGCTACAGTATCTTAAGATGAATCCACTAACTGTAAGTCGCTCTGGATAAGAGACGCATCTGCTAAATGACTAAAACGTCAAATGTAAAAAGGGAGAGAGGGAGGGAGCATGTTCCTGTGTGGTGTTTATGCTTGTCTGTGTATAATGGCAGGCCTGTCCTCTGTACAACACACTGTGTATTCAGCTGTGAGAGTCTGCAGTACCCAGACCTAAAAATAACCCCCTTATTGCCCCTCTCCCTCCTCTTCTCCTCCCTCCCCTTTCACCCATTCCCTCTTTCCTTCCTTTATCCCCAACTCCCCACTCTTCTTATCTCCTTTCTCTTTCACTCTCGCTCTCTCGCTCTCTCTCTCGCTCTCTCTCTCTCTCTCTCTCACGCTCTCTCTCTCTCCGCGCGTCTCTCTCTCTCACCTTCCTCTCTCTCAGCTTCCTCTCTCTCTGCTTCCCTCTCTCCACTCTCACACTGAAGGAGAATATTACAGCATTTGGGACATGGGTATTTCTGTCTCTGTTTGCGCAAGGGCCTTTATCGTACACACACGCACACGTCTATTACCCGTTAGCGCTGTTCTTTCCAGCTCATCCCCCAGGGTCAGTCACGCTGAAACTCTTTTTTATCTCCTTACATTGAGTTGTGTGTGCGTGCATAAAGGTCAGGGCTCCAGTTCCAGTCAACCAGTATGATGGATGTCTTCACAGCGTTTTGGGCTAACACATCCCATTACATCACTGTGAATGGTTGCTCCTGGCAGCACTGGTTTTATGGTTATTGGTGGCAGCAGTCATTACCTCTCAGCCAGTTGGCTCGTGTGGGTTTTGGGAGGTCAGGGGTCACAGGTTGTCATAGTGATATGACCGACCCTCTCACCCCTGAGTCTGGCTGCAGGTCAAAAGATCAGAGGGGAGGCAGTGTTATAGCTCTAATGGCAGTATTCCATTATTTATGTTTGCTCCTCATCTGTGTGTTTGGGTAGGCTGGCAAGTAAGATAAGGCTGCTGAGTTTGTTACAGGGGAAGTGTGTGTGTGTGTGTGTGTGGTTGATAAGGCAAGGTTTGGGTTAGGGGTGTGGAGGGGGAGTGATGAGAGAGGGAGGATTTGATTAATGCCTCTTGGCATTCCCTGGGTTAACCGGGTTGCGTTGATTGTATTCGATTTGGAACCGGGCTGACTCCAGAGGGTGGACTACAAAGCAGGATCAATGAGTTAGCCAGTGAAGTTGGCTCAACAAAATTGACATAGGTTAAGCTAACGTGGAGTAATGAGTAGGATTTTCTGTTTTCCCGTCCAAAGCACGTTTTGATATAAAACCTTTATCTGCCTTCCAATGAAAAAAACTAGTTTGAAAATTCTGACATATATTTTATGGAAAATATATGTATGTTTCTGAATGATGCATCATGCTGCGTTGTTGACAACATGACTGAGCCCGGCGCAGATTACTGCTTGATTTTTTAGAAAGGCCCTCCTCCCTCACTACTTTTCCCCCCCGTTCACATGACAGGCCATAGCCCGGTGCACCGTGGTTCAGCTAATGGAACTCCCTCCGGGTCCAGGAACGGGTGTAATGCTGTGTGTGTGGGTGAGTACTGGGAAAGTATCTTCTATTCTACATGTCTTTTGATCCAATTCATCTGAGGACAGTGGTGGTTTTGGTTAGTAAGGCACACCTGCAAGATGAGGGAACCCATCTGGCACTGGTGTGTGTGTGTGTGTGTGTGTGTGTGTACACTGCTGTTACCCCCTTTTCTCTTCACAGGTGTATGTGGTGGCCTACAGGAGTCTGTAGACTGTCTGTGATCTTTATCTCATGGGGTGATATGTCAGCTAGCCCAGGGCTAAGCCTGTAACTATAGACCGTCACTCACCTCTCTGCTGCAGACACATAGAACAGGTAGGGCTGGGTGATATGGCCTAAAAATCATATCTCTCCATTTTATTTTATTTATAAAAAATGTTTTACTTATGGGCGATTCTCTATATCTATCTATATATAGATATATATATATATATATATATATATATATTTTATCTCAACAACAACAAAAAAGAATCTCTGAAATAAAGCTTTGTTGTACAATTTGAAGTGTCAATACACTGTATTTCAAACAGTCAGCAATAATGTCAATTCTAGGATTGTAAAAATTATACCTAGGCTAAATGTTATACTTCCACACCCATAAGACCCACTAATAATTGTATTATTTTATCAAAAATAGTTTAACCTGCTTTTTTTTTGCAATAATCACTGATCTGGCTTTCAAGTCTGTGAATGAAAAATGCCTTTTCTGTTAACATTTTTACCAGAACCATCTACAATGCATCACCCAATAAACAATCTCTCAAGCACAAGCCCACGTGCTAGTGAGTATCCAGCTAAACTTTATTCAGTCTAGCCAACTTGGATCTATTTGCTTGCTAACAAAGTACATGTTGAACTGTTATGAATACACCCTCCTGTCTGTCTCCAACTGTTTGAACAACACTAGCCTCATTCACTTTGTTTAGAATTATTGAAATCTTACCTGGATAGGAATATGCTTATTTCTCAGAATGAGAACGAGTTACCAATTCCCTGATATCAATGTGTATTTTATGCTCATTGCACATAAGTCTGTGGCTAAAATGCTGCTAAGCGGAATGTGGTACCGCAATGCCGTGGCATTTCAAACTAAACTACATGGTTTCCACAATCATGTTAATTGATACTCCTCTCGTTTTTAGTAAGGGTCTGCTCTGTTCCCAACATTTTTAGAGCTGAGACATAAAAAAATGGTATCGTTAGAAAGGTTAAGTTATCGTCTATTACAGTAAAATTATGTCTAAGCTGTTTCGGTGTCCATATGACCGATTTCTGTTGGACCAAACCTCAAATGCAAATAGCGTGTTTAAACTTGCTTGTTGTCAGAGAGGAAGAAGTTCTTTCATCTTTTGTTGTTGTGAGTGGCAGGGGAGGGGCTTGGTGTCTGTGTGCCATTGGGAAGGTGCACATGTGCACACAGCACAGAAGGCACACAAGGAGACTTAAAAAGACTCAGAAACGCTCATAAAAACAAACAAAAATAGCCTTCTTGCGTAATACAGGCATTTGGAACACATCGCGCTAAAACCAAAATTCTAATTAATTTGATAAATCGCCCAGCCCTAAAAAAACAGGTAGTAGGCCTTTGCCTCTGGGGTGTGGTTGAATAGCTTATCACATTGTTAACCATTTTAGCCTCGGGTCAAATTATTAAAATGTAATCCATAGAATGGTCCTTTTGGAGAAGGATTGTTGACATGTATTTGACATTTGTATCTAAAAGCATACATTGAGAACTAATTTAATCAAAGTTTGGCATATTAAATTTTGGCCTTACCCATGCCTCCTTTAAGACAACAGAATGTTTCATCTGTAGGTGCCACAAAGCGAAAGTTGGTGTCATATAAGCTTTACCGCTGCTCTGTAATATGAATAGTATTTTTTATTTCACACAAATGTACATAAATATAAATATTGAAAACTATCTTTTAGATTTGGCAATTTTTAAACTATTGTTGAACATAATATACTCTACTGGAATATCAGTTTCAGCGTGGGATCTCTGCTAGTTTTAAAGCGATAGCCCATTTTTATAGAGATTAGCACAATAGGCAATGTAACCAATCCATGACCCTCCTTTTACTTGTATCATTACACATCCTGCACATCACCAGCAGAAGGCGACCATTTTGAATCCATTTTCACATTCACTCTGTTGGTAATGCTTTTACAAATTGGATCATAACAAAAGTAGATAGAGATCCCACTCTGGAACTTTTGATATGCCCGTTAGTATATTATGTTCAACAATACATTCGTATTTTTCTATATTCATGTTTATATTTTTTTAAATTCATAAATTTCATGTAAAAATGTGTTTATTGAAATCAAAATACTATTCATATTAGCAGAGCAAGCGGTAAAGCTTCATATGACACCACATTTTGCTTTGTAGCGCCTGGCAGATGAAACATTATGGCGTCTTAATGTGGTCACACTGGATTAATTATTTCTTGTATATGCTTTTATATACAAATGTCAAACATCGTCAACAACTTCCTCCAAAGTGGGGACCCTTCAATGGATAACATTTTGTGAACATTTCGAAATCATGGTATTTTTTGTCCTGGTTTCGTAATGAATTACAGTACTAGCTCTGTCTCTGTTTCTCTCTGATCTCTGTTCTCTTTTACTCTTTCTTTCTCTGTTCTAGTTTGTACCTTCCTCAGCTAACACTTTGTACCTGGAGTTACCCTGGTGATGTCATGCCTCTTACACAAAGACACCATTCTGTTCTTCTCCCTTTCGAAATATGCTAACTTTCTATTTTCCCCGCTTCTCTATCCCTCGCTTGCTCTCGCTCGCTCTCACTTCTCCACACTCTCTCACACACACACACACACACATCAACACACACACACACACATCAATACACACATCATTCCATTTTTCTTTTTTCTTTTCCATTTTCAATTGAATATTAATTTGACCATATCATATTTCCTAAGTTACTTGACAGTGAGGAGTGAGACTGGAGAGAAAAGAGCAGCCAACCAGAGAGAGTTCTGGGATAGTCTAGACCTCGTAGTCTTTTGGAAGTAGGAATATAGACTCTGCCAAATTTGGTCACCATGGTGACTTTGAGGAGTTCAGGGTCTAGAGAGAGACACAAAGGAGAGAGAGAAAAGGTTGCTTTCTTATTCAACCAAGGCAGATTTCCTAAATGGGTGGAACTACTGTATCTTTAGGGACATGACTTCAAAGGAGCTGTCTTAGTTGTCAAATTTTAAGGAATTTAAGGATGTGAGTGTGTGTATTAGTCTTAATTAGGCCTTGTCATCTCCGTCTCTCCCCCGCCTGCTCTTTGAAGTCTCCTCCTCTTCGCTGAGCTCTGGCCTCCCACGACACTGGGGGATCCCCAGAAGGACAGGCTAAGGGGAACAAGGGGTGGTTTGGGTTTGGAATAATGGTCAGGACTTCACAGAAGAATGTATAGACTGTGTGTGTGCATGCCTGCTTGCGCATGTATGCTTTTTTGAAGGGATGCTGATAAGAGAGAGAAAGAGAGTGGGGGAGAGACGAGGGAGATGGTGGGGGACACCGGCACAGAGCCCATCAGCCAGTGTGTTGGATTGTGTTTGATGGGGAGTTCTCTATCGTTCCCTTTCTCACATCATTCAGATATATGCCGATGCTGTGCTCCCCCCCACTCCCTATACCCAGTCCCCCAGCCCTGTCACGATGAGCTCTCTTTGTTTTGGTGACCCAGAGATGATAACACAGTCTCTGTTACACCTCTGTATCTGAGACAAGACTGCTTATCTCCTGCACACTAAGCTTGTACATAGGGCTACACAATGAATTATATTTTAATCAAAATTGCAATATTGACAAGATAAGCTTAGCAGTGCGGTCATTCTCTTGTGTGTCCATGTAAAATAGCCTGTTTTTTGTATATTTTTTGTATTTCACGTATATATTTCCCTATCACCACTTTTCATCCTTCTACTAAATATACTTTCCTGCAACCCGCCTCACTCAATGTGAACGGATTCTATTATTTACTCACCTTTATCTAAAATCTCCAGTGGAAACTATAGAGCCAGCTAACTAGCCAACTAGCTACTTGTATTAGCCACCAGTCAGAACATCAGATTTTCTGCCGGAATAACTGAATCACTGGACCTTAACACCGGATCTAGCTAGCCGCAACCGAATGGATGTCGCTGTAGGCTAATCACCACATGCCCCCGTAGCACCAGTTAGCCTTGAGCCGAGCTAGCCCCAAGGCTTCTACCTCTCTGTCATTACCCAGACGGGAGTAGCAGTTAACCAGCCTAACTAGCTTACTTGCTATTAGCCACCGTTAGCGGCTTTTTCTCCATTGTCCGTGGCTCACGCTTACCTACCAGCCAGCTCTAGTCTGGACTATTATCGCCAGTCTGCACTGTCATGCACAGCGAAGTTATCGACCGAACCTATCGGATTTCTGCCAATCACTGGACCTTTAGCACTTTGGATAATCGCAACTGAACTAGCTGCCAACCATATGGGAACGTTAAGTTTGGGCATGGCAATCATCCGAGCTTAGCCTTTGAGCTCAAAGCCACACATCTCTTTGGCTCCTCTCTTCATCCGTACGGCTATTTTCCTCTTCTTAGAGTTTTTCGTTCGATCCATATCGACGACTGTACTCGCGACGTAATCGTCTGTGGTTTCAACAGGCTTCCCGTTGCGACGACCACGTAAGATCCATCTGCTATCCCGGCCCACTCTGTAACCGTGCTTCCTTGCTCGCTGTGCTGAAGCACCAATTTGAACTGCTCTCGGACTCTACATGTTGCGTTCACTGGACCCTTGCCTCTGATCACTCAGCTGCACAGCTGATGCCTGCTGGACTGTTCCTTTACACGGTACCATCTCCTGTTTATTCTGTTTTAGCCTCAGCCCAAACTTTATTGCCATTGCCAGTTGTTGTCTTAGCTCTCTCTAATAACACCTGTGATTGCTTTATGCCTCTCTCCCATGTCAATATGCTTGCCTATTGCTGTTCAATTAGTTCTTATTATACAATTTCACTGTAGAACCCCAAGTCCCTCTCAAACTGCCTCAAATAGTTCCTTTGTTCCACCCCCATTTGCGCAACCCGCTCAATCGAGTGCCTCCAGTGATGCTATCTCTTTCATTGTTACCCAACGCTTAGGTTTTATCTCCACTGTACTCATATCCTTCCATATCCTTGTCTGTACATATGCTCTGAATCTATTCTACAACGCCCGGAAATCTCCCCTTTATTCTCTTACCCAACGCACTAGAAACCAGTTCTTAATGCCTTTATGCATATCCTTATTCTGGTCTCCTCTGTTCCTCTGGTGATGTAGAGGCTAACTTGAGCCCTGCAGCCCCCAGTATCACTCCTACTCCCCAGGAGCTATCATTTGTTGACTTCTGTAACCGTAAAAGCCTTGGTTTTCTGGTTAACATCAGAAGTCTACTTCCTAAGTTTGAGTTATTCACTGCGTTAGCACACTCAGCCAACCCTGATGTTCTAGCACAGTGTCTGAATCGTAACCGGAAGGCCACCAAAAATTCCCCAACTACAACATTTTCCGTCTAAGATAGAATTGCCAAAGGGCGGAGTTACAATCTACATAAACCTGCAGAGCTCTATCCTTACTATCGAGTCTGTGCCCAAACAGTTAGAGTTTCTACTTCTAAAATTCCACCTTTCCAAAATAAACTCTCACTGTTGCCGCTTGCTACCCCCCTCCCCCCCCAGCTGTGCCCTGGATACCATATGTGAATTGATTGCCCCCCATTTATCCTCAAGTTCGTACTGCTTGCACCTAAATTGGGATACCTTAACACGGCCATCCCTACAATCCAAACTAGATGGCCTCAATCTCACACAAATTATCCAACGAACCTACCAGTACAACCTAAATCGTAAACATAGGGTACCCTCATAGATATCATCTGACTAACTTACCCTCTAAATCAGGGGTGTCAAGCGTCCGGCCGCGGGCAGTCACCCATAAGCGGGTTTAATCCGCCACAATATATATATATATTTTTTAAACAAAAAAATACAATAAAAAATTAAATAAAAATAAAAAACATTTGTAAAGTATAAAAATTGTGCTGCAATTTTTTCAATAAAATAAACTGCTGTTCCAATTGCGTCCACTGGATGGCGCAATAGCAATTGTGTTAAGCAAGCAAACTGTTTATACCGGGGCAGAGCAAGTAGGTCAAGCACGTGCAGCCAATGAGCTACTTTTGTTTGCCACGCCAATATTTATTCTGACTTCTACTTTTAACATTATGTGCTTTGGCACCCTCATTGCCCAATATGTCTCTGTCAAGGAAAAAGTGACGCAGAGTGCAGAGTGTTCAAAGAAAATTGTCATCCTATTTATTCACAGAATTAATGAAAGCTGTATGTTTGGTGTGTTCAGAGCATGTTGCAGTGCTGAAAGAATATAACCTTCGTTGCCACTATGTGAGTCTTCATGCCACAAATATGACAACTTTCAAGGACAGCGGAGATGAGAGAAGGTGAATAACTGTTGGCGGGTCTGAAGAAACAGCAGTCTGTGTTTACTCACAGCCGAAGGTTATCAGTACGTGCAGTGAAAGCTAGCTACCTCATTGCTAATGAAATCACAGTGGCTTCAAAACCATTTTAGTGAGGTGAATTTGTAAAAACATGCATGATGAAGGCAGCCCCGATTGTGTGCCCTGAAAAGCTGACAGGCTTTTGCAAATATCAGCCTGACAAACCCACAGTTGCAGACAGGATTTCCGATCTTTCAGTGGATTTGGACAGCCAGTTGAAGCAAAATGTAAAGTCATTTATTAGCGTTTCGGTTGCAATTGATTAGATACCACGACATTACAGATGTTGCCCAACTGGCCATTTTCATCCAGCGAGTTGATACACATTGACCGTCACCCGAGGAGTTCGTGGAGTTAGTGCCGATGACAGATACAAGCGACAGCAGCTACGATATTTTTACCGCACTCGTCGGCCCAGCTGGACAGGGTCGGAGTGGACTGGTCCCGCGCTGTCAGCCTGGCTACAGATAATTAGCGCCTCAATGATCGGGAAAAAAGCAGGCGTTGTGAGAAAGTTCAGAGAAAGTGCAATCTGCAAATGGAGGACGTGATTTTTGACTTTTCACTGTATTTTTGCACCAGGAGGCTTTGTGTTGCAAGTCATTAAAGATGGATAACGTCATGAAGGTGGTCATCAAACTGGTAATTTCATCCGATCCAGAAGCCTAATCCCTCAGTTCCTTCTCAGAGAAAGACCACATCTATGGCCTGCCATACCACACTGAGGTAAGATGGTTAACCGAGGTGCTGTGCTGAGGCGTTTATAAACAGAGTAGCAGCAGTCGTGAAGATGGCGCGACAAAACCTATTCCCCCTCAGGAGACTAAAAAGATTTGGCATGGGTCCTCAGATCCTCAAAATGTTCTACAACTGCATCATTGAGCATCCTATGGTTATCCGCCTGGTATGCAATCGGCCTCCACCACAAGGCACTACGGGTTGTGCGTACAGCCCAGTACATCACTGGGGCCAAGCTTCCTGCCATCCAGACCTCTATGCCAGGGTGTCAGAGGAAGGCCCTAAAAATGGTCAATTCTCAACCCACCCTAGTCATAACTGTTCTCTCTGCTACCACCACGGCAAGCGTACCAGAGCGCCAAGTCTAGGTCCAAAAAGGCTTCTTAACTGCTTCTACGCCCAAGCCATAAGTCTCTGAACAGCTAATCATGGCTACCCAGACTATTTTGCATTGTCCCCCCACACCACCTCCTTTTACGCTGCTGCTACTCTGTTTATTATCTATCTATGTGGCAAATAAAATGTGATTTGATTTAGACAGACCACTAACCTACACTGAGACAAGGCTGAGTTTGGCCCACAAATATCTCCCCACCGCACCAAACCGGTGGCACACAACTGGACAAAACTCAGTACTCCCAACCTATTCAATTTATATGCTGGCATGCGGATCTAGGGATGCATGTGAGCATGAGCAATCCAGTGGAGGGGCGACCAGGCAAACACAGGGTGGTTTGTCACTCCAGTGCCTTGCCGTTCACCTTCGCACCACTAGG
This sequence comes from Coregonus clupeaformis, assembly GCF_020615455.1. Taxonomy (NCBI): domain Eukaryota; kingdom Metazoa; phylum Chordata; class Actinopteri; order Salmoniformes; family Salmonidae; genus Coregonus; species Coregonus clupeaformis. Next base: position 18,087 of record NW_025536079.1, on the reverse strand, counting down.
CCAGACTACACTCGATCCCACAGACCTACTGAAGGACTAAGGACTAAGTCTTCAGTAAAGACTTAAAAGTTAGGGCCTCCCGAGTGGCGCAGCTACCTAAGGCACTGCATCGCAGTGCTAGACATCACTACGGCGGGTTCATCCGGGCTATGTTGCACCGGCCCGGATCCATGGGTGGTGCTACAATTGCTATGCGCCGTCCGGAGTTAAGGGGGGGGTTTGGCCAGCGGGATGTCCCAAGTCCCCCCACTCTAGCGACTCACTTGTGGTGGGCATGCTATCTCGTGTCGCCAGATGTATGGTGTTTCCCTCCAGCACTTGAGTGCGGCATTCTTTAATGCAGTGTGTCAAAAACAGTCAATGCTTAGCGGGTTGTTTTGAGTTCTCCACCTTCACCTCTCCCAAGTCTGTACGGGTTGCAGCCATGGACACTCCAATTGGGTAAAAATACAATGTTCACTTAGAAATTCTCAACAATAAGGAGGCCTGTGTGTCTTGTGACTGTAGAATACGTTATATGTACAGCAACCAAATACAAAACATAAGTAGGAGCAAGTCCACTTTTTTTACCACTATATATACAAAAGTATGTGACACCCCTTCAAATCAGTGGATTCGCTAGTTCAGCCACCCGTTGCTGACAGGTGATAATCGAGCACACAGCCATGCAAACTCCATAGACAATCATTGGTAGTAGAGATGCCTTACTGAAACTCAGTACTTTCAACCTACACCGCATAGGATCCACCTTTCCAACATGTCAGTTCGATCAGATTTCTACCTGCTAGAGCTGCCCGGTCAACTATAAGTGCTTTTATTGTGGAGTGGACACGTCTAGAGCAACATCGGCTCAGCCCCGCAAAGTGGTAAGGCCACACAAGCTCACAGAATGGACGGTGAGTGCTAAGCGCGTGAGTGCGTAAAAATCATCTGTCTTCGTTGCACACTCTCTACCGAGGTTCCAAACTGCCTCTGGAAGCTCAACTCGCCAATAACTGCTTTGTTGAGCTTCATGAAATGGTTTCATGCCCACTTTACTACAACTAAATCCTCGCAGAGTGTTGGCTGGAGTGGTTAAACTCCTCCATTGACTCTGAGCAATGCCACTTCTCTGAGTATCATGCTTCACCATCTGCAGTCCACAACAAATCTTTTGCGGATGCCAGGAGAATCTACCTGCCATCGCATATACCAACTTAAGGGATTTGGTGGAGGAGGAATAATTGTCTGGGACTGTTTTCCCATGGTTTGGAATTTCCTAGGCCCCTTAGTTCTAGTGAAGGGAAATCTTAACGCTACAGCATACAATGACATTCTAGACTATTCTGTCTTCCATTTGTGGCAACAATTTGGAGAAGCCCTTTCCTGTTTCAGCATACATAAAGCGAGGTCCATACCAAATGGTTTGTCATGATTGGTTTAGGAGAGCACTTGAATGTCCTACACAAAGCCCTGACCTCAACCCCATCAAACACCTTTGGGATGAATTGGAATGCCGACTGCACAATGCCTAATCGCCCCACATCAGTGCCCAAACTCACTAATGCTCTTGTGGCTGAATGGAAGCTAATCCCTGCAGCAATATTCCAACATCTAGTGGAGAGGTTTTCCTAGAGGAGTGGAGGCTGTTATAGCAGCAAAGGGGGACCAACTCCATATTAATACCCATGATTTTGGAATGAGATGTTCGGCAGAGGAGCAGGTGTCCACATACTTTTGGTCATTTAGTGTAGGTGGGACCTATACATCGTTAAACACTAAACAAAGTATAACATATCTTAAATGTAGAACATTAGTTCTCTTACTGTTTCCTCTTGCAGCTGAAAAGTGTAATGTCCTCCACCCATTCCTTTTTTTCAATATGATCCTTTTTCACACAATACCTACTGTAAAGGGAAACATAGAAGGCACATTCGTAGGTTACCTACATCCTGTTACTCTTTGTTCTCTATGTCGCTTCCCCTTTGATCAGCCAGTGTAGCCTGTTTTCTGATCCACCTGTCCCACTTGATCTGTAGGTAGAGGTAAAACAGTACATATTGCTGGTCAATATACTCAGACAAAATAGTTCCCACTGTCATCCATCTACAGAGAATGAGAAAGGGGTTAGTGTGTGTGTGTTGCATTTGATATTATTCACTTCTGCTATATTACACAGTACAAATCGAATTTTTTGTGTCTAACTATCTGGGAGTGCAATTTTAAGGGTAGTTGTTCGCGTCAATAATATTGTTGATTTGCTTTCAGATTTACGATCAGTGGCAGGTTTAAAGAGCAAATCACTGGTTCTCACATCGTCTTCACCATTTTTACTCAGTGAGTGGGATCGGTTTTGTCAATAGCATCCTCCTGCTTACATAACAGGCTAAAACAGTAAGCATGGATTACTCACAGAGGCCCCACAGAGTACCGTTATCTTCGTTTGCTTGTGTGTGTGTGCTGTGTAGAAACATATCAACATCCTTTTATCTCAAGGGTTCCGGTCATCCTCCTTTCAACAACTGGAAGGATTTAGGTCCAAACCATTTGATCTGTCGTCACTGTTATTAGAGGTTGCGCATGTGTGCTTCGATAAATCAAAGATGCCTTTGCCTTGGATTATTTTTTTCCAGGGATGTTCTCACTCCATAAATGTTATAACAACAAGGCCGCAGGAATCAAATGCAACACACCCGCTGAAGATACATGCACACAGACACACACAGATCCATGCATACACACACACACTCACAGAAAAGTGCAACACACACTCACAGTGAGGGCTTACCCATACACACACACACACAAGAGCTGTGCAGCGGGGCGTCCAGTCTCTGTTTTTTCATTTTTCAGCCTGAGGATTCGGCGGGCAGCAAGCAATGTTTTAACAACTCCAATTCAATTTCAGCTCGTAACCAACAACGGCGGGGTTGTGATCAAACCGCCTCGGCATCTCTTGAACTCCCAATGTTGTGGTGGAGACAAGTAATACACAGGGCAATATAACTTCAAATTCTTCTTATGTCATCTCTAATTCTTTATATGTTATGTATTTAATCCCATTATGGCCCAAATTGTCCCTACCACAATGCAACTTTAGCCTATATGTTAATCAGTCCCCAATTTTACCTTACCATTGGGAATATGTCAGACCTGTTAGGGCACTCTCCCTCCTAAATTCCCGCTTTACACTGTTTGTGATCTAAAGAGTGTGTGTATAGGTGCTTGCATGCATGTGTGTGTGTCTATGTCGTGTGCATGTGAGTGCACTCTTTTTGGTCAGGGCACCTGGGTGAGCATGTATCAAGGGCGGGTTCGTGGGTAGATGGCTGAACTAACGTTGAGCACTGAATGATACAGTATTCTCTCTCTCTCCACTCATAATTATTCTCTCCGGGCCCCAAACCTCCACAATAAAAACACATGTAACATTCTCATCCTCCATATCTATGTTGTGTGGGTTCCTATTCTTTTCTTTTTATTACATTAAACATCCAAAAAACACAACCTTTGAGGATATCTGTTGCATATCAAACCAGTCAATATATGGGTTGCGTCCCCAAATGGCACCCTATACCTTTTCCTACCCCTTTTCCCTATGATACTGGTCAAGTAGTGCACTACAGATGTAGGATCTTAATTTGATCGGTACTGTTGCAACAATTACCTACTGTTGCAGTCTCCACCCAGTTAGCTGGCGTTGGGTAAGTTTGGCTTTATACATAGCTTGGGCTTTGTCGAGTAAGGCTTAAACTATGTATTTGATTGTTTTTTTGGTCATTGCTTATTTTTTTTATAGTTTTTTTTAGTTGTTATTTTTTTGGTTTTTTATTCTCGTTATCAACTTCTAACTCCCTCCTGACTGCTTTATTGCGATAATAATTAAATATATTTTTACCACTACATTCTCTTTTTCAACAAAGTCAACACAGCAGCCATTGCTAGCTAGCCAACACTACCAGCTGGCTGTACTGTGTAGCTAAATCATATCTTTGTGCTAGCTAGCTAACGTTTAATCATTGCTGCGTTATGAAAGAACTAACACGACACATTATCTGTTTGTGTGTTAACACACTATTGTAGTTTATTTAACCAAGTATTGTGCTAAACTGTGTGTTATTGGATGCTAGCATGCTATTAGCTATGGCATCATAGTTAGCTAGCTGAATAAAAAGTTAGTCTAGTCCTTGAACATTGACCTTAGTTTTACAACAATTCTAATTTCTAAAGTGAATTGAGTTTTATTCGGGTGTTCAGTGAAACATTATAGTTTCTGAGGTGGAAGTTGGAGAGTTTTATATATTTTTTTTTGGTGAGGGAGGCCTTGCTCTCTCCTTTCCCAGATGTTTAGTTCATTTCATTCCGATCTCCTCTGCATTATTGTCACCATCTGCTCCTTCAACTATCCTCTCCTATCCCTGTTCTCTCCTCTCCAAGGCTACACAAACGCCTCACCACCGCGTGGCTGCTGCCTCTCTAACCTGTGGTCCCTGCTCGCACCACACACCTGGATTCAGGTCTCAGGCAGCCTCTGAACTGCCGTTCTGCTGCCAACAAGGCTGACTTCATCCCAGCCTATGCTTGCCCTCCAGTCCCTCGACTTCCTGGCGCTGACGGAAACATATTACCACTACCTTCTCTCCTACTGCTCTCTCCTCGTCTCCATGTGTTCTCGCATCAGCATCTGGTCAGGGGGTGGTGCACAGGAATCCTCATCTCTCCCAAGTGGTCATTCTCAATTTTTCCCCCTAACCCATCTGTCTATCTCCTCATTTGAATTCCACGCTTGTCACAGTCACTATCCCATTTAAGCTTAATATCCTTGTCATCTACTCGCCCTCCAGGTTCCCTTGGAGAGTTCATCAATACTTCGTTGATAAGTTCCTTTCCTGAGGATGGCTCACCCTTCAAGTTTTGGGGGATTTCAACCTCCCTACTCTACATTTACTCATTTCTCTCTGCCTCCTTCTTTCCACTCCTCTCCTCTTTTGACCTCACCCTCTCCCCCGTCCCCCCTACTCTCAAGGCAGGCAATAAACGCTTGACTTCATCTTTACTAGATGTTGCTCTTCTCCTAATCTCACTCACTCCCCCTCTCCACCACTCTTTTATCCTTTTCTCTCTCCTCTCCTCCCTTCTCACTCTGCCCCCTACACGATTACCCCCCCTTCCTCTCTCTCTCCCCTACTCTCTCCTCTTCCATCCTCTCATCTCTTCCCTCTGCTCAATCCTTCTCCCTCCAATCTCCTGAGTCTGCCTCCTCAACCCTCCTCTCCTCCCTTTCTCCATCCTTTACTCCCTGTGTCCCCTATCCTCCCGGCCGCTCGGTCCTCCCCTCCACTCCGTGTCTTGCCGACTCATTGCGAGCTCACAGAACAGAGCTCCGGGCAGCTGACCGGAAATGGAAGAAAACTAAACTCCCTGCCACCTGGCATCTTTTCCTCCCTCCTCTCTACATTTTCTTCATCTGTTTCTGCTGCTAAGCCACTTTCTACCACTCTAAATTCCAAGCATCTGCCTCCTAACCCTAGAAGCTCTTTGCCACATTCTCCTCACTGCTAATCCTCCCCCCTCTCCTCCCTCTCTGTGGATACTTCGTCAACCACTTTGAAAAGAAGGTTGACGACATCCATCCTCGTTTGTTAAGTCTAATGACACTGCTAGTCCTGCTCACACTGCCCTACCCTATGCTTTACTTCTTTCTCCCTCTCTCTCCAGATAAAATCTTGCGACTAGTGACTGCAGGCCGCCCAAAACCTGCCCGCTTACCCCATCCCCTCCTCTCTTCTCCAGACCATCTCCGGCGACCCTTCTCCCCTACCTCACCTCGCCTGATCAACTCATCCTTACCCTGCTATGTCCTTCCGTCTTCAAGGCGAGTTGCACCCCTTCTCAAAAAACCAACCCTCATCCCACTATTCAACAACTACTTCCCTTCTTTCTTTTCTTTCCAAAACTATTGGTTTCTTTAGCCAACTCTCTTGCTATCTCTCTCAGAATACCTTCTTGATCCAACCAGTCAGGTTTCAGACTGGTCATTCAGCTGAGACTGCTCTTCTCTGTGTCACGGAGGCTCTCCCCTTAACTAACTCTCTCTCCCTCTGCTCTTGTCCTTCTAACCTGTCTGCTCCTTTGATCTGTAACCATCAATCCTCCTCTCCACCCCCCTGGGCATCTCCGGCGCCGCTCACTCCTGATTCATCCTACCTGACTGTCGCTCCTACCAGTGGCGTGAAGCTGTCTCCCACCCGTGCTCTCACCACTTTCCCCCAGGAGCTCAGTTCTAGTCCCTCTCCTTTTCTCCCTATACACCAAGTCACTTGGCTCTGTCATATCCTCACATACCTCTCCTATCATTCTCTACGATACACACTAATCTTCTCCTTTCCCCCTTCTATAACCAGGTGGCGAATCGCATCTCTGCATGTCTGGCAGACATATCAGTATGATGACGGATCACCACCTCAAGCTAACCCTGGCAAGCGGGCTGCTCTTCCTCCCGAGGAAACTGCCCGTTCCATATCTCGCCATCACGGTTGACAACTCCGTTGTGTCCTCCTCCCAGAGTCACGAAGAGCCTTGGCGTGACCCTGACAACACCCTGTCGTTCTCCTCTAACATCAAGGCGGTACCCATCCTGCAGGTTCATGCTCTACAACATTCGAGATCACCCTGCCTTACACAGGAAGCGGCACAGGTCCTAATCCAGGCACTTGTCATCTCCCGTCTGGATTACTGCAACTTCGCTGTTGGCTGGGCTCCCTGCCTGTGCCATTAAACCCCTACAACTCATCCGTCCCACGTCTGGTGTTCAACCTTCCCAAGTTCTCTCCGTCACCCCCCTCCTCCGCACCTCCACTGGCTTCCAGTTGAAGCTCCATCCGTTACAAGACCATGGTGCTTGCTTGTGGAGCAGTGAGGGGAGCGGCACCTCCGTACCTTCAGGCTCTATCAGTCCCTACACCCAAGCGAGGGCACTAGGTTCATCCCCTCTGGCCTCTGCTCCCTTCCTCTGCGGAAGCATGTTCCCCTCAGCCCGTCAACTGTTCCTGCTCTGGCACCCCAATGGTGGAACAACTCCCTCCCGCGCCAGGACGCGAGTCACTCACCACCTTCCGGACATTTGAACCCCACCTCTTTAGATACCTGATAGATAAATATCCTTCTACCCCCAAAAAAAAATAAATAATAATAATAATAATTTTGGAAAGTGGTTATCCCACTGCTTTAATGCACCAATTTTAAGTCCTCTGATAACTCTCTAAATGCGATAAATGTGCCCTTGAGCAAGGCACTTAACCCTAATTGCTCCTGTAAGTCGCTCTGGATAAAGCGTCTGCTAAATGACTAAAATTAAAATTTAATTAAAATAATAATACTGCAGCAACAGGATTTTAGCGTTTGAATCCATTCACACTTTTCCACCGATGTAATGTTGCTTGATTGGTGATTTGGCTATTAGCTGGCCAAAAATTACTATATTAAAAGCGCAATACTCTTAATATAACTTTGTGTTAGTTTAGGTTTTCATAATTATGTAAATCCTGCGGGCGCAGGAATTCTCAGCAAAAACACTGATCAAATTAACATCCTACACCTGTATGTAGGAATGGGGTTCATTTCCATCCAGGTCTGTGCCCAACAGTTTCTCCTACTTCTAAAATTCCACCTTTCAGATAGTCTCTCCTGTTGCCGCTTGCTCAGACCCCCTCCCCCCACTGTGCCCTGACACCATATGTAATTGATTACCCTGCATCTATCCTCGGGTTCTACTGCGTGACTTAACTGGGCTGTTTAACACCCCCATCCTACAATCCAAACCAGATGCCCTCAATCTCACACAAATGATCAAGGAACCTGCCAGGTACAACCCTAAATCTGTAAACATGGGCACCCTGACATATCATCCTGACTAACTTACCTCTAAATACCCCTCCGCTGTCTTCAACCAGGATCTCGCGATCACTGCCTTTTGCCTGCGTTATCGTCCACAGTCAAAGCGACCACCCCTCATCACTGTCAAACGCTCCCTAAAACACTTTGCGAGCAGGCTTTCCTAATTACCTGGCCCAGGTATCCTGGATGATACTCATCTTATTCCGTCAGTAGAGGATGCCTGATGTTCTTTAAAAGTGCTTTCCTCTCAATCTTAAATAAGCATGCTCCATTCAAAAAATGCAGAACTAAAACAGATTAGCCCCTGGTTCTCCTCAGACTTGACACACAACATCCTGTGCGTACTGCATTAGCATCGAATAGCCCCGCGATATGCAAAAGTTCAGGGAAGTTAGGAACCAATATACACAAGCAGTTAGGAAAGCAAAGGCTAGCTTTTTCCAAACAGAAATTTGCATCCTGTATCACCCTAACTCCAAAACGTTTTGGGACACTCTAAAGTCCACTGGAGAATAAGAGCACCTCCTCCCAGCTGCCCACTGTACTGAGGCTAGAACACTATCACCACCATAAATCTACAATAATCGAGAATGTCAACAAGCATTTTGCTACAGCTGGCCATGCTTTCCACCTGGCTACCACTACCCTGGTCCCAGCTCTCAGGGGGGCAATTTTCCTGATGATTTAGGTGACCTACACACTTTTAAAAAAGTTGTCCAGCAACAACATAAAGACAGGGGCAGCATATAAGTCAATACCAAAGCATTTATTGACTGATCTGGGGAGATGGATTCCAGTTTCTGTACAGATTATAAATAATCTCTGATGCCTTTGTTATATTACTTTTGGTTGAATTACTGTCTAGTAAATATATAATGTTATAGCTTGGTCTGACTAAAATCTTGTGCATGACCCATTTTGTGTTGGGCGTTTGTTTTCAATCAATGCTGTTCCTATCCTATAACAATGACAAAAAGGTCCTATCTTGTCAGCCTTGTCAGCAGGTGGCCAAGGACAACACCCCCGCCATAGGTCTCTCAGTTCTTCCAACTCACGAGTTCTTGCTCTAGACACACACACACACACACACACACATCATCACTGATCTCACACACACACACACATCATCACTGTTAAACACACACACACACACACAAAAATCCCCTCTCTTTAGGCTGAACATTTGAAGACAGAGAACCCGACTCAAGCCAATGCAACAGTGGAGGGGACCTCGCCTCAACTCATCAACCAATCAGAGATCAGAACTACTAGATTCAACCTACATCATTTATTGTATAAAATGTCTGCACACAATGTTTTCGGGCTCTCTTCAGATGCTCCCTAAGAGTTGACAGCGAGTCCTTCAGCGATTCCAATATCTTTACCTCTGAATACTGCCTTTATTATACCATATCCACCCTGTCCAAAGTCTCTACTTGGTCTCAGTTCTCCAGTAACTTGTGATTATCACATACACCACGGTAACAAACAATTGGGGAACTCACGGGGCAGATAGTAGTCGCATACACAGAAAGCAGTTCAATGTCGGGGGTACGTCGCTCTCTTACCAGGATCGATTTTCCCTGTGATGTCAGATCGCGTCCGCTCTGACCAGGGTGAAGCCCCGCTCCGCTTCTCTGTCCGGGACTCTGTCATCCAGCCAAGTCTCCCAGCTGTATTGGATTCGCTGCCTCGGTTTTCTTATTTGTCCGTTCGTAGCGGTATGTACCACATCACAAGATCGTCAAAACCCACCACTGGAAATCCATGGTTGGAGAATGTTTGTAAACTAAGTGTACAAATTAAAAACATATCCCACTAAGTGTACAAATTAAAAACATAAGATACCCACACTGCAGGTCGCAGCAGAGCTGCTACCTATTTTCTTGAATTACGTTCATGTTCCGTCCCGTATGGCGCGTAAGTGCAAGCCCCCAGACACCCATAGAGATTTATTGAAAGCTTTGAAATTTGAAAAAAATAGATTTTACATGGAGTCTATACAGACTTCTGGGCGATTTTCAACATGACTGAAATCGCCCCAAAAGCGAGGCGGGGGCCATTTGAAGCCACGACTTTAGCCTGATTTGACATTTAGTGGCAGTCAGATCAGATTAAACACTGATAACTACTGTTGCCGTGATATAATAAAAAAATAATAATAATTATTAAAAAAAATTCCCTTCCTTTTCCCGTTTGGCGGTGCGTCGCCCATATCGCCCTATTGAACACACCGCCCCTGTGGGTGCACCTCAGCCACGCTCAAGGTCCTAAATGATATTATAACCGCATCATAATAGACAGTACTGTGCAGCCGTCTTCATCACCTGGCCAAGGCTTTCGACTCTGTCAACCACCGCATTCTTATTGGCAGATTAATGCCTTGGTTTCTCAAATGACTTCCTCGCCTGGTTCACCAACTACTTCTCAGATAGAGTTCAATGTGTCAAATCGGAGGGCATGTTGTCTGACCTATGGCATATCTATGGGGGTGCCACAGGGTTCAATTCTTGGGCCAACTCTTTTCTCTGTGTATATCAATATTCTCTTGCTGCTGGTGATTCTCAGATCCACCTCTCAGGCGACACCATTTTGTATACATCTGGCCCTTCATTACACTGTGTTAAGAAACCCGAGCTTCAATCCATACAACCTCCTTCTCCTCCCTCTCTTAAAATAAAACTAAATCATGCTCTTCAATCGACCTGCTGGCACCCGCCCACCCACTAGAATCACTACTCTCGCTGGTCTGACCTAGAGTATGTGGACAACTACAAATACCTAAGTGCCTGTTAACTGCTAAACTCTCCTTCCAACTCACATTAAGCATCTCCAATCCAAAGTTAAATCCAGAATCCTTCCTTTTCGCAAACCTCCTTCATTCATTCTTCAAACATGCCCTCGTAAAACACTATCCTACCGATCCTTGACTTCGGAATGTAATTTACAAAATATCCTCCAACCCTACTCAGCAAATTGGATGTAGTCTATCACGTCCATCCGTGTTGTCACCAAACCCCATATCTACCCACCACTGTACCTTACTTGTTGGCTGGTCCTCACTACATATTCGTCGCCAAACCCACTGCTCCAGGCCATCTATAAATCACTGCTAGCAAATCCCCTTATCTTAGCTTATTGGTCACATCTCACTGCTTTGCTTTATCTTGGCCAGTCGCAGTTGTAAATGAGAACTTCTCAACTGGCTTACCTGGTTAAATAAAGGTGAAATAAATAATTAAAATTAAAAAATAATTGAATGCAGTCATGCCAAATCAGTTTCTCTTACTCTTACTGCGACTCTAAATCTTATATTTTTAGACAGAAGAAAAATCCGCTGAAATTACTACAAATATGTGTCTTTGTCATTTTTGTCTCTGAAACCACTTGTGTTATCACCAAAAATTGAAAAAGAATGAACATGTAGATCTAAGAAATATTAAATACTTTACATTAAAACTTCAGAGTTTAGCTAACTTTTCTGTCTATTCAATATTTGTATTTATTATGGATCCAAGGCAGCAGCTAATCATCCTGGGTTCCACAAAATTAAGCAGTTATATCAATTAACATTACATTACATTTCACAACACATTAAGTGTGTGCCCTCAGGCTACTACTACCACATATCTACAACACAAACTCCATGTGTACATGTGTGTAGAGTGCGTATGTTATCGTGTGTGTATGCGTGTGTCTGTGTGCCTGTGTGTGTGTCTCTTAATTACAAATTAATTAAGTTTCTTTGTTTCCTATAGGAAACTATAAAAAAAATGGTGTATGTGTGATTATTGGCCAGGAGCTTTTCTTTACCATGTGACCTGACCAGGTTTTCATGAGGCTATAGAGCCCAGATGTATTCCTTGTCATAACATGGTCAGGAAACATTCTATACATGTCTACCACAATAAACTCATATCTCCATCAATGGTGGTGAATAGAAGAGTTTAACAAGTGAAGTTCGAGTTTTTCTATTCACCTCAATGTAAATGAGAAGCTGTAAAACAGACGTACCAGCGCGCACACACATGCACACATTCTCTAATGGATCAAATTAGTTTGCTGTCACATAAACCTGCTTCCTTCTCCTCTCATCCTGTCTTTTTTTCTCCTTCTTTCTTTCTTTTCCTCTTTTATTTTATTTTACTCCTACGCCCTAGCTGCCGCCGAAAGAGTAAGTGGGTAATTATTAAAACTACAATCAGATGAGGGTTGCTTTAATTTAAGTTATTTCTACCATGCACTCTCTTTGCGGGAGATCTTTCAAAAAAATATAATTGTGCTTGGAAACCATGGCGACTGCACATAACCACATTTTCTGCCTAATCATGGCAAGCGACGTCTAACATTGATTTGGGCAATTATTCCTTTGTTTACAACAAAAGCAAACAAGGTGGAAATGAAAGAGCGAGGAACAGAGGGAACTAGCTTGCCGCTGCCACATATTTCACTGTTTTAATGAGCCTAAATGGCACCCTTTCCTCGTCATTTGAAATGTCCTGTTTGTCTGCACAGGCAAGATAAACCTCTATAACTTGAGATCTCTTGTTCACATTTCAGTGGTTTCTCTATTTCATTTGATTTTTATGGGGCGGGGGGATACGTTTGGTGATATCATCCAGTCTTGAGCTGTTCCGTTACAGTAGCTACATAGATTTGCTTAGATTAGTTTCCTCTGGTGAATAGGTTGATGCCATACAGTCGCTCTATCTCTATCAGTGTTTCCTCGCATCCCTATTTCCTCGCCTCCTTCTCAAACCCCATTGGAGAAGAAGGCCAGAAGGGCGGGACCTTGACATTTTCTCATGGGTTATCGTTGCCCACGTGTGCATGACGTCGAGAAAGTCGGGATCATCACACAAATCTAACCAGCATGCATTGGGCGGTGATCGCTGTGATCATTCTGCCACCTGGCTCATCTCAAATACCTCTTGTCTATATCTGTCGGCATGGTTATACTGGCCTGTGCCTTCTTGGAGCTTGATGATTTGGGGGGCTCCCATTTAAGCAGGGCTCCAGATTGGCCATCTTTATGGTCATTATTGAGGACAGGGTGCCATCCAATCTAGGCTGTTTCTTCTCTTGGTTTTGTTCAGTCCCACAACTAAACCCCTCTCGCATCTGCGTTTGCATGGGGCCAACACCAGGACAAGCTTGGCGTCGGCAGCAAGCCTCTCGAATTCTTTGGCTCCTGTCACCTATGGAAAATGCACCCAAAACACAATGAAAAACATACCTTATTTTTATTATTTACTGTAATATACTGTAGGTTGATCCATTAACAAAGTTCAGATAAAAACATGCATAATTTGCAACATCTACACATATATGCTCAATTTTTAGCAACAATTACCAAGCCACACCTGCCAAAAGGAAAGAAAAAAAAAATTTACCTTATGCTTCGGGTTGCCATTTCAGCCCAGAAGCTTTCCATTTCGTTTAGTCCTGCAGGGATATCATTGGCATGGTCTGATAATTTAAAACTCCTCACCCAAGTCATCTCCTCTGCCAATGGTATGGGGGGGGATGGGCAAACCTATTTATGAAAGTAGAGTTACAGTTTTCGTTTTAGGTATATGTCATCACCAGCAGCGTTCATACACATCTTTGAGGAGAACCACATAATATCTCATGTGCAGTTTAGATACACACCTCATCATAAAACACGGTATTTTAGCTAAGATGATAGACAATAATTAAAAAAAAAACTACCTTTCAACAAATACAACATCTTCATGTCACTTTCACCCTCTGCCTACATCTACAAATTGTGCTGCTTGATCGTGGCTCTTCCAGTGGCAGCTTCTTAAGTGCATAGTCCACAGCACTTGTCCAGGAAACACAACACCCTTCATGGAATAAATCCACCTGCTGTGGTGTGATGTCACCCTCGTCGATTAATCTTTAAGTTTAGCTTTTTAACCCAATGTTCAACTTTCTTCCTGTCACAGATACACATATCGGTATAAGGTACAAGGCTAAATATCACATATCACAGTGTTTGATCATAATAATATCATATACTAACCTGTAAATGGTTTGCCTTTTTCTTTAAAGGCAATTTCACGGGGCTCCTCATCACTGCAGAGCTGCTGAACCATAAACTTGGAACATAGCTTGCGTGCGAATTTCACCATCTACAACACATTTACAAAAAATAGTAGGTGAACTGTTTTAGAGGGATCCCTGCAGATATCAGCAAGAACAGAATGGAAAAAAAACAGCAAAATCCAATCCCACCTCATCATGTAACAAAAAATATTATACTGCTCTCTCTGAGGAGCAAGTTGAAAGAAGTGAAAGTTGATACGGTGGCTTGGAAGAACAGCAGGTACACTTCTGTCATGGGGTCGGTGAATGTCTGCAAGTCTCTTGAACCTGGCCTGATTTTCATCTTGAATCATTCAATAATAACCCGAAAAAGAGGTTGTCATTAATACAAGTATGTGACTAACAATCCATGTACAGTGGGGAAAAATGTATTTAGTCAGCCACCAATTGTGCAAGTTCTCCCACTTGAAAAGATGGGAGGCATTCATTTTCATCATAGGTACACGTCAACTATGACAGACAAATTGAGATTTTTTTTCCAGAAAATCACATTGTGGGAGTTTTTATGAATTTATTTGAAAATAAGTATTTGGTCACCTACAAACAAGCAAGATTTCTGGCTCTCACAGACCTGTAACTTCTTCTTTAGAGGCTCCTCTATCCTCCACTCGTTACCTGTATTAATGGCACCTGTTTGAACTTGTTATCATATAAAACACCTGTCCACAACCTCAAACAGTCACACTCCAAACTCCATTATGGCCAAACCAAAGAGCTGTCCAAGACACCAAAACAAAATTGTAGACCTGCACCAGGCTGGGAAAACTGAATCTGCAATAGTAATCAGCTTGGTTTGAAGAAATCAACTGTGAGCAATTATTAAAATGAAACATACAAACCACTGATATCTCCCTCATCTGCTCACGCAAATCTCACCCTGGGGTCAAAATGATCACAAGACGGTGAGCAAAATCCCAGAACCGGGGGACCTAGTGAATACCTGCAGAGAGCTGACAAAGTAACAAGCCTACCATCAGTAACACCTACGCCCAACTCAAATTCTGCAGTGCCAGAGCGTGTCCCCCCTGCTTAAGCCAGTACATGTCCAGGCCCGTCTGAAGTTTGCTAGAGTGCATTTGGATGATCCAGAAGAGATTGGGAGGAATGTCATATGGTCAGATGAAACCAAAATAAACTTTTTTGTAAAAACTCAACTCGTCGTGTTTGGAGGACAAGAATGCTGAGTTGCATCCAAAAACACCATACCTACTGTGAAGCATGGGGGTGGAAACATCATGCTTTGGGGCTGTTTTTCTGCAAAGGGACCAGGCCGAGCTGAGTTGTGTAAAGGAAAAATAATGGGGCCATTATTAGATTTTGAGTAAAACCTCCTTCCATCAGCAAGGGCATTGAAGAGATGAAACGTGGCTGGGTCTTTCAGCATGACAATGATCCCAAACACACCGGGCAACGAGGTGTTTAAAGCATTTCAAGGATCCTGGAGTGGCCTAGCCAGTCTCCAGATCTCAACCCCATAGAAAATCTTTGGAGGGAGTTGAAAGTCTGTGTTGCCCTAGCACACCCCAAAAACATCACTGCTCTAGAGGAGATCTGCATGGAGGAATGGGCCAAAATAGTGTGTGAAAACCTTGTAAGACTTACGAAAATTTACCTGTTCATTGCCACAAAGGGTATATAACAAAGTATTGAGAAACTTTTTGTTATTGACCAAATACTTATTTTCCACCATAATTTGCAAATAAATTCATTAAAATCCTACAATGTGATTTTCTGATTTTTTTTCTCATTCTGTCTGTCATAATTGCGTGTACCTATGATAATTACGGCCTCTCTCATCTTTTTAAGTGGGAGAACTTGCACATTGGTGGCTGACTAAATGCTTTTTTCCCCCCACTGTGTTGCTGCATAATGAAATTGAAAATTATACCATACTAGCAGATTTGTAGTAGCTGGCCAGAGGTTCCTACAGCCTCAGGATCCTGGTCACCGCTTCAAGGCTTAGCCAACGGACTGGATATGCAGGAGGACCTCCATGTACTCCCTTCATGGAGACTCACAAAACTCTGTTTTAGACATTAAATCCATATCATATATTTTCTACAGCTCAGCATTTCATATTACACTGTCAGGTATCCTTTCATTTGTGCTACCCTTACCATAACCATTCCACTACCATTCCTCCAAATCACCACACCTGCAATGCATAAATCAATCATAACACATCCAGTATGCCATAATTCCGATACAAATAAAAAGTTACATGTAAAGATAAATCAGCCTTAACTCACTTTAGAAAATCCCACTCCTGCAGCTTTGGCGGTGTTATGTCCACATACAAACACCATAATTGTTGGGATGCTTCTGAGCACCCTAGGCAATATTACTTCCAATGTTCACAGCTCCATTGTAAACTGAGGGATCAATGCAGTTCTCCCAAGGGATGCCATGCTCCTCTATGGTGGAGTTAATTTTGGTGATGATCTCCTTGCTGTCCCACATCTCTCCCACTTGTTTCACATATTTAAACTGCTGACACTTTGCTCATGTAAGCTGGTTCATCTTTTCCCCTCGTATAATACAAGTTAGAATCATACAGATGTTCATGTTATTAATGTTTAAAAATACCCAAAGCACATGTTTTTGCAGATGAGAAAAAATCTCAAATAGTTTGTGAAATACCAGTGTCATTCGACCCATCCGTAACAAGGGTATACGGGGCTTTTTTCATCTCCTTCACAACTCCTGTGTGAAATATGGTGCGAGTGCTTCATTAGTAATCCAGGATGACTTAGTCCTGGCACACCTGTACTCCTGCGCTGTCTTCGAATCTCCGAAACATTCTTTTAGGAGAGGCCCCAGGTGGTCCCCTCCGCAAAGGCTAGGGGACGTTGTGAACTACCAACCCAGCTGTCATTTTACCTCAGCCCTTCTTGTCTTAAAAATTTAAAATTATTAATCCTCCCAAAAGACCATCGTTTATTTAAAATAGATGCCTGCAATAATGGGCACAGTAAAAAAACACATTCAGCAACTAAGATCTCAAATTAAGACAACTGACTGTACTACACTGAAATACAAACCACAAATTAGTCAAAACTATCAACCATACTTTACCGTGATCAACTAAACACAAAACTCTTGACTGAACCTTACAGAATCATTACACATATCATATTAACCTCTTGTGCAGACATACCCCCAACAGATGGAGCGGCCATTCATATTGGGGATATTGTGGCTGTGGACTGGAGAGCTCGTTGCTTATCTTGGTGGCCTTTGCTTTTTATATGGCGCACTACATCTGTCACACCCTGGTGGCAACATGAGTTTTCAATACGGCAGACTGCACACCAGTAGTGCGTGTTAGGAGCTCCCTCTGGTAATAAATGGCCATGAAGAGGTCCACTCATTTTTAAAATGGATCTATATGTTGCTGCTTCCAGCCAGAGCACACTCTTCTGACCCTTGTTGGATTGGGGGGTCTCTTCTGTCTGTCCCTCTGTGTCTTCTTCTTCTCCCTGTTGGTTTTCTTTTCCTTCTGTTCTCCTCTGCATGTCTCATCTTCCTTCTTCCTGCTCTCTCTGTCCTTTTGTGTTTGCTCCTCTGTCTGTTGTCCTGTCTTTCTATCAATCGTTCTGGCTGTTCTGTCGTGTGTTTGTCTGTCTTTTCTCACTTGGCTTCCTTTAAATAAAATAAAGGTTTCACTTTTGTCCTGGCAAAGGTCTCTTACGGGACATCTTTGCAACCTTAAACAATTCAAATGGTCATGTTGTTTAATAACTCTACTCTCAGTTACAAAAACATACCTACTTCTATTGCACACATTTCCTGTATTTATGTTTAAAAATTCTTTGGAATACATCTTACCTGTTCGAAATCAGCTGAGTTTACATTCACCACACTAAATCATCTTCACACGCACAAACAAATAATTTCTTTCAAATTTAAATTTAAGAGTATACTCAATTGGCACATTTCTTGTTACATACCTAGTCTCCTCAGCTTCTTATCAGACTTCTTGAGGTAGTGACCGTTTCTTCTCCTGTTGACTTTCGCGGCAATGTATCTCTTCTTCTGTCGCTAACTTCGGGTGCAGCGCATATGGTTCAGTCGCGCTCATCAGCGCCATCTACCGTCGGG